>NC_073378.1:97112437-97172437 GCF_028641065.1 Leucoraja erinaceus
AAACAAGCAATGAATTGGTGCATAAAAACAGGAGCAGGTTGCTCATCTCTTCATATCTCCTCTGCCATTCAAATCAATCATGTCTGATCTGTTATTGAACTTAGTTTCCCAAACCTGCAATCCCTTTCTTGAACCAAACACCAACAATTCCTGTCCTGAAATTCCGTGTTTAGATGAATGCAGCAAATTGATGGAATGGAGAAAAATAGAAAAAGATTAGTGTAGGATTAATGTAATTGGGGATTTGATGTTCAGTGTAAACTCAGTGAGTGAAGAACCTATTTCTATGTCAAAACAAAGTTGACACAAATGGACACAAAGTGCTAGAGTAACTCAGCAGGTCAGGCAGCATCTCCAGAGTACATGGATAGGTAGTGTTTCATGTCTGGATCTTTCTTGAGATTGGTTGAGCAAGGGAGCAGCAGAAATCACAGAGCGGGTGAAGTGAGAGAGGGTCTCACATAACTCCCATTGGTTCAGACTGACAAAGGCTCCCCACCGGAAACATCACCTAGCCATGTTCTGATGTTGCCAAACCTACTTCTATACTCTGATTCAATGTAGAATCAAAAGGCAAAAAGTTGTTGCTATTGTTTCTCATTCTATATATAGAAATCTGAACCCAATTCTAGAACATTGGACTATGAATCAAGTAATAAAACACAAGGCTGGACTGGTTTACACAAGTTATGGAGGATATTTAAACTGGAAAGCTATTACTAAACTTATGCAGAAAAGAACATTTATATTGGCCTCTCAGGATTAAGCAGTAAAACAAAAATGATTACGTCATTTAAGTAGGGGATCAAACATTAATTCAGAACCAGTTTTTGAGAATTGAAAATAGTGTTCTCATTGTTAACTTCAATTTGCACAGTTGCTGGAATTTTGGATAGAATGTCCTAAATTCTGACATTTCTCATTGGCAAAGTTCCAAAAGAACTCTAACTGGAAAGATAACAAAGAAAATCACATGTTCCACAGCCAGTCCTGCTGAAAGTGTTGGGTAACCTTTTTGCTGACAAGCTGTCCAATTCAGTGAACTAGAAAGGGAGTGAAAATAAATATAAAACCAAGAAAGAAACAACAAGCAGAAGAACGCACCAGAGAGTGCTGGTTAGCAGGCTGGGTGTGGTGTGAAACAACACTTGAAGAGGGGGAAATAACCACAAATCAGTCATCAATGAGAAAAATACAGTTGACAAAGAAAAACAAAGCAGAGAAAGTTTTTGGAGGAGAACACACGCTGGTGGGAATGTTCAAATAAAATAAATGAAGAAATAAACAGAAAAAGATACAAAGTAAACTGGAGAGAAAATAACAATACAAACATTATGCATTTAGAGCCAAATTCTAGCTTTAACAAACAGTTTGCATCTCTAAATTAGATGGCTATGATCTTGATCAAGAGTCTGGAGGATAATAGCTGGATTTTTTTTGTCAACCTTGCTCAGATCCCTCCTGTCAAGTGGATATTAAAGTCAACATGACATTACGTTGGGAAGGTCGACACAAAATGCTGGAGTAACTCAGCAGGACAGGCAGCATCTCTGGAGAAAAGGAATGGGTGACGTTTTGGGTCGAGACATAGACAATAGGTGCAGGAGTAGGCCATTTGGCCCTTCGAGCCAGCACCACCATTCAATCTCCTTCTTTTGCGTGGCGTGCACAGCCTAAAGTTGTAGGATAACTTGTTCTATTTGATCTTCTGTTTGTGCACGTTGAGTTGATTGCATTAGTCGAAACAGGGCGGACCATGTGAAGGTTGCAATCTCCCACCCCACCATTCAATTTGACCATTGCTGATCATGCACAATCAGTACCCCGTTCCTGCCTTCTCCCATAGCCCTTGATTCCACTAGCCCCAAGAGCTCTATCTCACTCTCTTTTGAATGCACACAGTGAATCGCTCCACTGCCTTCTGAGGCAGAGAATTCCATAAATTCACAACTCTCTGTGTGAAAAGGTTTGGCCTCATCTCCATTCTAAATAGCCCACCCCTTATTCTTAAACTGTGGTCCCTGGTTCTAGATTCCCCCTACATCGGGAACATGTTTCCTGCATCTAGTGTCCAATCCCTTAATAATTTTACATGTTTTTATAAGATCCCCTCTCATCTTTCTAAATTCAAGTAAATCCAAGCCCAGTCGCCCCATTCTTTCATCATATGATAGTCCCGCTATCCTGGGAATTAACCTAGTGAACCTACTCTGCACTCCCTCAAAATGATGATGTAAAAATAGAACATCTTGAGCTTTTTTAAACAAAACCTGTACATATTTGCAAAACCAAAGCTAATTGCAGTAATAAACATTGTTAGGCTAAAATGGGAATACACTTGATACATAAATCATCCATTGGTAAGCGATCAAAAGGCAATTTTGTTTCAGTCTAAGGAATGTAGTCCAGTTTCTGCAAAATATTTTAATCAGACAAGTGAAATTAAAAAATAATAAACAGACAATTTGTAGATGCACATAAAGGAACGAATGGAACATTTTTGCCCATGCTTCAACTTTGAAATGTTACAAGAACACAAGAAAACAGGCCCCTCGAGCCTGCCCCGCCAATCAATATGATTATAGCTGATCTATGATGGCCCAACTCCTCTTCTGCGTCAGTTCCCATAATTTTCAATTCCTCAATTCCTGATGTGGCTGAGAAAGGAAAGAGACTAATTTGAAATGTGCTTGGTGTTCCATTTCCTCTCTTGGTTAGTATTAAACACGTATCATCATCAGAAACAGCTTAGAGAGGCATGAACATTTTTAGTTTAGTTTAGAGATACAGCGCGGTAAAATGCCCAGTGGCCCTTCGAGTCCGCACCGATCACGATCCTTGCACATTAACACTAACCTACACACTAGGGACAATTTTACATTTATACCAGGACAATAAACCTACAAACCTGTACGTCTTTGGTGTGCAGAAGGAAACCGAAGATCTCGGCGAAAACCCACGCAGGTCACGGGGAAAACATACAAACTCCATACAGATAAGCACCCATAGTTAATATGGAACTCGGATCTCTGGTGCTGCAAGGCAGTAGCTTCATCTCCCAGGTGAAGGCTGAAGTGCTGAACTTCTACTTAAATGACCGCTGATCCCCTGACAGGAATCACCAAAATGATGCCACATAGGCTCCAGAGAGAGAGGGCCAACTGGATACAGAATTGGCTTCATGGGAGGAAGCAGAGGGTGATGGTGGAAGGTTGTGTTTTTTTTTACACTACAGGCTGTGACCAGCAGTTTATTTCAGTGATTTGGATAAGAATGTACAAGGCATGATTAGCAAGTTTGCAGATGACCCAAAAGAGGGTGGCATTATAGATAGTGAAGAAGGTTATATAAAATTGCAGCAGGATCTTGATCGGTTGAACAGGTGGACTGAAGAATGGTTCATGGAGTTTAATACAGTTAAGTGCGAGGTGTTGCATTTTGGGAAGGACAGGACCTGCACAGTGAATACAGGGTTCCGGGGACTGTTGTAGAGCAGAAGGATCTATGAGTACAGGTACATAGTTCCTTGAAAGTGGCAACACAGGTGGTTAGGGCGGACAGGAAGGCTTTCAGAATATTGGCTTTCATCAGTCAGAGTATTGAGTATAGAACTTCTCTGGACCTTTTAATATTTAACTGCCGACAAGGCATCAACCTCCTTAACTTTTTGACCCCTTACCTACTCTCATTCATCCCCCTCTGAACGTGCAGCCCTCTGCTCTCTTTGTAACAATCCTGACATTATCATCAAACCCACTAACAAGGGAGGTGCTGTTGCAGTCCGGCAAGCTGACCTCCACCAGGGCTGAGGCCAGACGTCAGCTCTTGGACACCTCCATGAGTTGTATAAATCATGAGAGGATAGATTCTAGATCTCACCATCTCATCGCAGGCAACAGACTACTGACCGACATCTACTACAAACCCACTGACTCCCACAGCTATCTGGACTACATTTCTTCCCACCCTGCTTCCTGTAAGGACTCCATCCCCTACTCCCAATTCCTCCGTCTATGTTGCATCTGCACCCAGGATAATGTGATCCAGACTAGGGCATTAGAGCTGGCCTCATTCTTTAGGGAAGGAGGGTTCTATTATAGATGAAGCTCTCACCAGGGTCTCCTCTATATCCTGCCACGCCAATCTTACTCCCCATCTCTCTAATCATAACAATCATCCCCCTTGTCCTCACTTTCTGCCCCATCAGCCGTCGCATACAACAGGTACATGAATAGGATAATCCTCCAACATTTTCGCCACTTCCAGCAGGATCCCACCACTGGCCACATCTTCCCATCTCCTCCCCTTTCTGCTTTCCGCAGAGATCATTCCCTCCGTAACTCCCTGGTCAATTTGTCCCTTCCCACCCAAATCACCCCTTCACCGGGTACTTTCCCTTGCAACCGCAGAAATCAAAAGTCAAAGTAGTCAAAGTATCCTTTATTGTCATTCAGACCTTTCGGTCTGAACAAAATTTCGTTGCCTTGCTGTCATACATATAATAAAAAACAAAACACACAATAAACACAAATTTAACATCCACCAGACACTGTGATGGAAGGTAAAAGTCTTAAAGTCTTTGTCTCTTCCCTCCTTGTTCTCCATCTGCGCTGAGGCGATCCAGGCCTCCGATGTTGTCATCCACTGGACCCGCGGCCGAGCCTCCGAAGTCGGGCCGCCGCTGCCGGATCGCCGGAACGCTGCCACAGCCCCGAAGCCGTGCCGCCGCCACCGCCGGAACAAGAAAAGTCGCATCCCTCCGAAGGGAGGGACCAAAACCATGTTTCTCCCACCCCTCCCCCCACACACATACACAACCTAATAAACCAAATTCAACTGAAACAGACAAAAGAAAACAACAACAAAAAGAAAAAACAGACGGACTGCAGGCGAGCCGCAGCTGCCAGGAAGTGCCGCCACTTCGGAAATGCTACACTTGTCGCTTTACCTCCCCCCCCCCCCCCCCCCCCCCCCCCCCGACTCCATCCAAGGACCCAAGCAGTCTATCCAGGTGGGGCAGAGGTTCACCTTCACCTCCTCCAACCTCACCTACTGCATCCGCTGTTCCAGTTGTCAACTTCTCGACATCGGTGAGACCAAGCCCAGGCTCGGCGATCACTTCGCCCAACATCTTCACTCGGTTCGTACTAACAAACCAGATTTCCCGGTGGCTCAACATTTCAACTCCCCGCCCATTCCAAATCCAACCTTTCTGTCCTGGGCCTCCATAGCCAGAGTGAGGCCCAGCGCAAATTTGAGGAGCAGAATCTCATATTTTGCTTGGGTAGTTTACACCCCAGCGGTATGAACATTGACTTCTCTAATTTCAGATAGTCCTAGCTTTCTCCCTCCTTCCCCTCCCCCTTCCCAGCTCTCCCACAGCCTACATTTTCTGCCCTCTTCCTCCCCCCCCCCCCGACATCAGTCTGAAGAGGCGTCTCAACCCGAAATATCGCCTATTTCCTTCTCTCTACAGATGCTGCCTCACCCGCTGAGTTCCTCCAGCATTTCTGTCTCCCTTCGATTTTTCCAGCATCTGCAGTTCTTTCTTAAATAAAGGATAGATTAGGTAGACACATTAACTTCAACCCTGCCTTCAAATTCACCTGGACTGTCTCAGACACCTCCCTGCCCTTTCTTGATCTCACCATATCCATCACAGGAGATAGATTATCGACTGACGTCTATTACAAACCTACTAATTCCCTCATTTTTCTGGACTACACTTCTTCCCAACCTGCCTCCTGCAAAGACTCCCCTATTCCCAATTCCTCTGTTTCCACTGCATCTGCTGCCAAGATGGCTTTTTCCATACTAGGACATTTGAGATGCCTTCGTTCTTTAGGAAATGTGGGTCCCCCCATCCCCACCCCTGCCTCTATCGTAGGCGAGACCCTCCCACGTGTCACCTCTGTATTTCATAGTTCTGAAATATTGGTAAGTTGAAAAGTGTGCACAAAAATTTACGAGAATGTTGTTAGGACTCGAGGGACTGGGCAATAGAGAGAGGCTGAGCAGGCTAGGACTGTATTCCTTGGAGCGCAGGAGGATGTGGGGTGATCTTAGAGAGGTGTATAGAATCAAGAGGGGATTAGATAGTGTAAATGTACAGTCTTTTACCCAGATAGGGTAAATTCCTGGGGGAATTAAGAACAAGAGAACATAGGTTTAAGGTGAGGGGGAAAGATTTAATAGGAACCTGAGGCAACTTTTTTACATAAAGAGTTGTGGGGAAACAGAACAAGCTGCCAGCAGAGGTAGTTGAGGGAGGCACTATCACAACGTTTAAAGGGCGATCTCACGGTGCGACCTGAAGCAAGACCTAACAAGAGTTTAACATCGTGGGAACCTTCTGCGATAGCAGTACGGCATTCGTGGACCACCGAGGACCTCCGTGGCGCTGACGGCAGGCAGTCGTGTGACTTGGTAAGGTCGGGAGAAAATTCAAACATTTTTGAATTTCTCCAAGAGTGTCTTGAGCAGCGTTGCAACATTGTATGAGTGCAGATGCCAGTGCGATATCCGTGCGATATCCGTAATGACTCTTACGAGTACCGTGGGAACTCCTGCAAACGGCAAACCCGGAAGCTTGACAGAAGGGACATAAGGTGAGGTTAAATAAATATATTTATTACTATCAGATTGATGTCTGCAACTCTTCATTAACACATCACTACAAGAGGAATGTCTCAAATGGTATAATCCCTCTCATGCTGAAACACAAAATAGTTGAAGGGAGGTGAAATAATCACATTTTTATTCTTTTTCATTTTTGAGTGTTGCTGAGCTATTGTACTCTCACTTGCTGAGCTATTGTACTCCAGCAGTTTGTGTCTCTTTTTGTCTGAAAGCAGTTTCTAACTGGAGGAACTCCGCGGGCCAGGCAGCATCTACGGAGGGAAATTGACAGGCAAGCCTTTCCTCAGGCTGCCTTATCTCTCTACACACCCCCCGCCCCCCCTCCCCCCAACTGCCACCCACACACACAAATGCTGGAGAAACTCAGCGGGTGCAGCAGCATCTATGGAACGAAGGAAATAGGCAACGTTTCGGCCCGAAAAGTTGCCTATTTCTTGTGCATATGTCGGAAGGAACAGCAGATGCCGGTTTAAAGAGAATGAGTAACTCGACGGCAGGCAGCATCTTTGGGGAGAAGGAATGGGTGACATTTCGGGTCGAGACCCTTCTGATATGCTGCTTGTCCCGCTGAGCTACATGTTGTGTCTATCTTCGTTTTAATCCAGCATCTGCAGATCCTTCCTGGCCGAACCCGATTGAAAGATGAGAGGCTGGGCGATAGAAATCATTAATTGAATTAAATAACTAGATACCTGTCTAATCGTATCTACAGGATTGGACAGGCTAGATGGAGGAAGAATGTTCCCGATGTTGGGGGAGAGAGAGAGAGAGGCACACACAAGGTGAATGTGAAATCTCACCTGCCTGTTTCAGTGACAGACACCCACCGCCACTAAATGAAGACACCCCCATCTGTCTCCCCCTCCTCTCCCTCGACTCCCCCACCCTTCCCTCCCAACTCCCATCCCGTCCCAAGTTCGGTCTGTGAAACGCAACACGCTAGCCCCGACAACCAGCCCGGTGGTCAGTCCTTTGAAGATAGACACCAGTTGCTTGGAGCAACTCAGTGGGACAGGCAGCATCTCTGGAGAGAAGGGACGGGTGGCGTTTCGGGTTGAGAGCCTTCTTCAGACTGAAAGTTTCACCTCTCAGTAGATTATAAAATAACACAATCATCACGGTCAATGTGAGACACAGTCTTTATTCATATTTGACAAAATAAAAAGACGACTTCTTGCACATATTGAGAGAAGGTGCATCACACCAAACAACATTTGTCTGAAAAAACACAGATTATTCTTCAGCTCATTAAAGGGCTCAGGTGAAAAAAAACAATATAGTGTGTGACAACAAAGTAACATCATTTGTGCCACGTGATTAACTACACTACAGTCCACGATGTTCATTCACGATTAACGGGAAAGATCGGGAGACGGACAAGTCACTCGCAAAAATGACAGAATTGCAGAGTACCGTGGGAACTCTTTATCTACCTCCCGCTATATCGTGCGGAACTCTTACTGGACCACGACCACTTCACTCGGGTGACATCTTGCATCAGGTCGCACCGTGAGATCTAGCCATTAAAAGACATTTGGACAGGTACATGAATAGGATAGGTTTACAAGAATATGGGGCAAACACAGGCAGGTGGGACTAGTGTGGATGGGGAATATTGGTGGGTGTGGGCAAGTTGGGCTGAAAGGCCTATTTCCGAAGCTGCATGACTATGACTAATGAAAGAGGCCATTCAGCCCATTGACTATAAACTAGTTCTAAACAATAGCCATTCAGTTGGTGCCCCCTCACCACCACCCCACCCCCAATTTATTTCCTTTTAAACTCCATCATTAAATCTACATCTAAAAGCAAACTGTGAAGTATTTGATGGTAGAGGGCGCTCTTGTACAGTTTCTGATGCAGAACTTCATTGCTCCAGGAAGGAATTGCCTTGCAAAGCTGCAATTCAGATAGACAGACATAAAACAAAAGAATATTTAACAATGAGGAACCCATTCTTGAATTATAAACTTGTCCAATTGTATATTTTAAATGAATATTTTTATGGAAAAATTATTGAAAGAAACACATTTGCTACTTCCACTATTGGAGGCCAGTGAGAAAAAGTTAAGGTCTCAGTATCAACTTTGACAGCATCAAATACCTGAATATGTTTAATGAAATCAAGAACATATTTTTAAAAATAATTATATTAAACTTGGGGCTGTCAGCCAACCCCCATCAGCTCAGACACAGCTCTCCCTTGTCACAGAAATTCATGGTGATTTTCCTGCATGTGCGTGTGGCCAAGTGCCAAGCCACTGCTGTCATATTCCACCGGGTGGTGCTTCGATGGCAGCCTCACTATAGTCTGTCTGTCCTTTTCATATTTTTTTTGTTATTTTTAGTGTGTTTAAAAAGTATGTGTTAATGTTCTCTGATTTGTTTTATGTGGGGTCTTCAAAATCAAGGAGCTCGCAGTCTCGGGTTGAGACCATCGTCAGGATCTCCAAAGCTGCCCGACATTCAACTAGCCCCGACCCGGGGTAGATTGCCCGGCGTGAGGGAGCTGAAATTCCCCCCCCCCAATCCAGGACCTTGGTAGCTCCGACAAGAAGGCCCGCTGCTGGCTACGGGAGTAAGATTGGCCCATCAACAGAAGGTTAGAGGCTCCCGATCGCTGGAGGACAAAGAAGGGAGAGATTTAACTTTATTTTGCCTTCCATCACAGTGAGGAATGTGGAGGAGTCACTGTGGTGGATGTTTATGTTAAAATTTATTTTGTGTGTTCCGTTGCTTTTTATTGGTATGACTGTATGGCAAATGAAATTCCTCGTATGTTGCAAAACATACTTGGCTAATAAAGTATGATTATGATACCAGGCTTCAATGACAGGGTGTGGCTGGAATAAACACCCGTGAAGAGCTGACTGCAACTTCACGACTTCCACATTTGCAGAAAGGTCCCAAAGACTAAATGCTTCTGCAGTTATGTCGGGGAACTGCAGGTATTTTCAGGCCATTAGCTGACATGGAAGCAGGGACTGCTGGCATCTGCGCTGATCCAAGTCAAGTCAAGTCAAGTCAAGGGAGTTTATTGTCATGTGTCCCAGATTGGACAATGAAATTCTTGCTTGCTGCAACACAACAGAATATTGTAAGCATAAATACAGTTCAGAGTCTGTTTGTTGGCGAGTTTAATAGCCTGATGGCTGTGGGGAAGAGCTGTTCCTGAACCTGGATGTAACAGATTTCAGGTTCCTATATCTCCTACCCGATGGTAGCGGAGAGATGAGTGTGTGGCCAGGATGGTGTGGGTCCTTGATGATGTTGGCAGCCTTTTTGAGGCAGCGACTGCGATAGCCCCTTCGATGGTGGGGAGGTCAGAGCCGATGATTGGCTGGGCAGTGGAATTCACCCTTCTATGGTTGCCACATCACCATGTGTCAACCCTGACTCTCAGCTTTCCCCTAACTTCCTGTAAATCCAGTCTCAGCTGGGTGGATAATATTGACTATTGATACTTCTTCATCTTTATCACTTCTATCATAACTTGGAGAACTTGGAATAAAATTAGTTTAGTATGGTTTAGTGATACAGCATGGAAACAGGCCTTTTGGCCCCAGGGAGGGCCACGCCGACCATCGATTACCTGTTCACACTAGCTTGATATGATTCATTAGCTTAACATTTCAGGAGGGGGTCTGAAGAAGGGTTTCGGCCCAAAACGTCGCCTATTTCCTTTGCTCCATAGATGCTGCTGCACCTGCTGAGTTTCTCCAGCAATTTTGTGTACCCACATTAGCTTTATGTTATCCCACTGTCCCATCCACTCCCTACACTCTAGGGGAAATTTACAGAGGCCAATTAACCTACAAACATGCACATCTTTGGGATGTGGAGGAAACCGGAACACCCGAAGAAAACCCACACCATCGGAGGTAGAATGTGCAACCTCCACATGAATAGCTTCCGAGGTCAGGATTGAATCCAGGTCCCTTGCACTGTGAGGCGGCAGGATCTGACAGTTGCACCACTGTGCCGCCCATAAGGATAAAGAAGATTTGCAAAGGGGATACTGTCATCCCCAATGGCTACCATCACCCAGCCTATTAAATGCCCAGTTTAATCAAGCCATTCACTCTCTCCTCCTTGTGAACAGAGTGATACCACAGCACATCTCTTGTCTGTTAGTAGGTAGTCTAGTACTTGGATAATAAATTTCAAACAATACTGCACCATATCTCAGTTCTCTCGGCTTGCCATAGCATGAAGCACGGGAGTTATTTCCGCCCATTGCCTTCTATGTATTTGTTCGTCCCGCTTGTATTGTTTCATCTTCAATTTCTCTCATCACAGATATGTTCCAGGATGTCTGTCAGTAACGGTGGTAAATACAAAGCACATTCCTTTTTAAGACGTGTAAACTAGCATTAATTAAGTTAATTCAACATATAACTCTGCATCCAAGCCTTCTGGGCTTACTTCCTTGCAGTGATCTCCATAGCTTCTGTCTCCTACAGACTTCATCCAGTGACTGGTGATGACCCGGATTTTGCCTCGACATCATACCAGCCATTCACATAAATGTCCCCCTCCTGAACTGTTAAGCTAATGAATCATATACTTATTTCTGGATGCATAGAGCAGTCATGTAAATGAGCGGGAAGTGCAAATTTGGTGTATTCCTCACACAATTACTCATTGAAATACCTGTGTTATCTTTGATCCCCATTGTCCTCAAATTACCCTTGGCAATAACTACAAAAAATCCAATTAAATTTCTGATCCTGTAAAAATCTCTCCATGCTCTGTAACCTTTTGAACCTTCCATTCCGGCTGGATTTCTCCACTTAATGAACTAATTCGCTCATCTTTTCCTTTGTTGGAGAGGATGAATGTGTTGTACGCTGAGCTCTAGTCATTGAATAGCAGACTGGCATATGTATTCCAGATGGTCCAGTGAAGTGTGGAGAGACAATGAGATAGCATCTGCTGTTAAGCTGTTGTGGTGATAGGCGGATTGAAGTGGTCATTTCTGAGGCAGGGGTTGATTTGTGCATAACCAACCTCTCAAAGCATCCATTACTGTGGAGGTAAGCACTACAGCACAATAGTTATTGTGACAGGTCACCATATTTTTCATGGGCATCAGTAAGAAAGTTGCCTTTTTGAAGCAGGTGGGAACCTCAGAATACAAGAGCAAGAAGTTGATTATGTCCTAGAATAGACCAGCCAGTTGTTCAGCACAGGTCTTTAGAACTGGGCCAGATACACCAAGTTGGGCCGAAGGACCTGTTTCCATGCTGCATGATTCACCTTGAACCTATGCCTTCTGGTTCTTGATTCCCCTACTGTGTGTAAAAGACTCTGCATTCATCCTATCTATTCCTCACATGATCTATACACTTCTCATAAGATTACCCCCGCAGCCTCTTGAACCAAGGAATAAAACACTAGCCAACCCAACCTCTCCTTATATCTCAGCGCCTCGAGTCCTGGCAAATTCCTTTCTGCATTCTTTCCAGCTGAATGGCACCAGAGGTTTGAACTCCAGTTTGCCGTCAGAACCGGACCCCTTGCAAGGATTCACCCTCTTGAAGGATGCTCTGATATCGGACTCAATAACTGGGATCACAGGCTCACCAAGAGCTGTGGGAGATATGTGTCATTGTTCTCCATTTCAAAGTGTGCAGAAAAACCATTTGAGCTCATCTGGAATTGATGCGTCATTGCCATTTTTGATACCTGGCTTTGCCTTATAAAAAGTGATAGTATACAAGCCCTGCCACTAGTGTCGAGTGGCTGTCTGTGATTCCAGCTGAGTCTTTTTGCTCTCATTGTGGCTTTCAAGCTTCTGTACCTGGTCTTATTGTATGACACTGGGTCACCAGTCCAAAATACCATAGATCCAAGCCTCAGCAGTTGATGAAACTCACGGTTCTTCCAGTGCTTCAGGTTGGACAAAACTCTGAATAAAGCCAATGAATTAATTTTAATACATTCCGTAGATCCACAGACTAACTTTCCTCTAACCAATACCCAGTCTCCTTCTTTCACAAAAGTTCAAAAACAATCCAAAACTATTAAAATAGTCAGCAAAGAATGCTTTTTAAAACTACACCAAAACAAATAAAACTATAAATATTGTTCACACTTTTAAGAATGTAAAAGCGTAAATCTATGTTTTACCTCCTACAGCTGTTGCTCTTGCTGCACACCAATAGAGATAATGTAACACTAGGTTATTATAAACCTTACAAAAATAAATGCAATACGATAATACAATAAACTAAGATTGCAATACTTTTCTTGTGCCTGGTGTAGATTAATATTCAGGAATTATAACAAATTCAGCTGACAAAAACCCCTATCAGCAGCCTTCATGTTTGCATGATAAACAAGGGAATTCTCAACTTGCGGGCATTTAAGTGGGTGAGTGGAACTGCTGGAAGTTCCTTGTAAAAATTTGCATCACTAAATTAAGAAATAATGCCGAATTCTGTATGAAGCAAACTGGACGGAGCTCTTATCATGTTTTATCTTAGCTCTTCACGCTTCTATCTACATTTATGTCATTCTGCTTCAATATTTTTGCTTTAAAATAATCAAGTTGATCCTTGCAATGTGTGAAATAGTTTGGTAAAGCTTCTCCATTAAATGGAGCAGATTGTAATATTTTTGCTCCATCTATAATAATGTAAAAATATTTGATGAATAGAGATATTGAAGATTTAGTTTAGCAGATACTGAAATTAGCAAAAGAAAACTGCATGAAGTGATTTGGGGAATTTCTAATTAAAAAGTCAGCATCATTAGTATAATAAACTAGATGGATCTACGGGATGTATTAAAATTCAATGATTGGCTTTATTCCAGTACCAATAGGATTGAGCCCAGTCACTTCTACAAAGTTTAGAATCACTGTGCTGCTTTTTATTGGTTGATTTTCTCACCCAACCCAAAGTTGGGTGTATTGAAAAAAACCCTGCATTTTCAATACACCCAAATATGCTTTGTGCTCATGTGTAATAGAAAGTGATATATGCCTAAGATAGTTGATGAAAGAGGAAGTATAACCCTTTCCTTATTGAATGGCATCTGCATTTCTTTAAATCTGGTGAAAGCATCATTCTGAAAGATATTAAAATAAAACAACAAATCTCCAAGAATTTACTAGAGTGAATGAAGTTTTGAACAATGCCCCAGCTGGACGTCACAATGTTGTCATGAGAACAGTTTATTTTATGAGGAGGTTACTTACCCACCTTAATTAAATAACGAAATCACTTCAAAAACCTTTCCTACCAGGGACTCACTCCAGTTGCTAATAAGATAAGAACTCGTCACACTGAATTGACGCCAAAGGAACTTGGACTAGTAATTTTGGTTAACTTGTTCTTCCAGTTTACAAAGCATTCAAGAGTGTAATTACATCTTTTAAAAAAACAATGCTTCAGATATATGTTCCTGCAATTTTCCTCCTGGCTGCTGTTACATCCAACCCTGTCACAGCACTTACAAAAAGACCACCTCAAACTCTGTCAAGAGGTATGTGATATTTATTTAATTGATTCTGCAACAGCAAAATATTATTATTCTTGTATTTCACCAAAGTTGGTCTCGGCATTTAAGCTGAAGTGAACATTGCATTTTCATGACTACAACAAAATTGCAGAAAGTAAACTTATTATTGCAGAAAGTAAACAGAGGAAAGTCAGAGCCTTAGTGTACCTCCTCCTCACTTACTCCCAGCCACAGACACTGAAGTAGAGTGTGACCAGTGGGAAAGGGAAATCATGCGGCTATAAACACAGGCACATCAGCATACAAGAAATAGGTTTAGGTTGATTATTATTATGTGTAACGAGGTAAAGTGGAAAGCTTTGTTTTGCATGCTGTCCAAACTGATCTGATTTACCATTTATAAATCCAATTAAGTCAAACTCAAGTACAATAGATAGAGCAAAGGGGAAGATACAGAGTGCACAAAATAGTTCTTAGGATTGCAGTGCATCTGCCCAATGCTCACAATGGGTTATAAGTGAATCAAATAGTATCCTAGCTTATGGGAGGACCATTCAGAAGCCTGTTAACAGAGGGGAAGAAGCTGTTCCTGAGGCTGGTAGTGCATGCTTTCAAACTTCTGTACCTGTTTGCTGAATGGGAACAAGGAGCAAGAAGAATGACTGGAGTGGGACAAGTCTTTGATTAATTTGACTGCTTTTCTGAAGCAGCGTGAGGTGTAGATGGAGTCAATTATTGGAATTCTGGTATGTGATGGACTGGGCCACATCTACAACTGACTGCAATTTCTTTGGTGTATCTGTAATCATTGGATACGCTGCATTTCCTCAATCTCCTCAGGAAGTCAAGGTGTAGGTCTGCCTTCTTGGCTACTGCATCACTGTGGTTGGTCCACGACAGATCATTGGTAATATTGGAGCTCTCAACTATTTCCACTTCCACACCATTGATGCTGATTGACAATAGACAATAGGTGGAGGAGTAGGCCATTCGGCCCTTCAAGCTAGCCCTTCGGCCCATTGAATGTGATCATGGCTGATCATCGCCAATCAGTACCCCGTTCCTGCCTTCTCCCCATATCCCCTAACTCAGCTATCTTTAAGAGCCCTATCTAGCTCTCTCTCTTGAAAGTATCCAAAGAACCGGCTTCCACCGCCGCTGAGGCAGAGAATTCCACAGACTCACAACTCTCTGTGAGAAAAAGTGTTTCCTCGTCTCCGTTCTTAATGGCTTCCCCTTTATTCTTAAACTGTGGCCCCTGGTTCTGGACTCCCCAACATCGGGAACATGTTTCCTGCCTCTATGTTTCTAAGGGTTATTGATAGGGGACGATCAGCCATGAACACAATGAATGGCGGTGCTGGCTGGAAGGGCCGAATGGCCTCCTCCTGCACCTATTTTCTATGTTTCTCAACCCTTAACAATCTTATATGTTTCAATAAGATTCCCTCTCATCCTTCTAAACTCCAGAGAGTAAAAGCCCAGCCGCTCCATTCTCTCAGCAAATGACAGTCCCGCCATCCAGGGAATTAACCTTGTAAACCTACTCTGCACTCCCTCAATAGTAAGAAGATTGGTGCATGTACTGTACTCCACTACTGGGGGCCATTTTACCAATCTAACTGTCATTTGGATCAATACAGAGATCCACTCAGTTCTTTTCTTTCCCAGTTCTTTCTGATTTCTAATTCATTAAATATTATAAATGTTAATGGTCCAAGTTCCCACAGTCAGATTCTGGAACTTGAGCATTTTGCCAGATTAACCAGAGAAGATTTTTGTTTTCGGTAAAAATCATTTTTGCCTTTTATGATATTAATAGTCCAGTTTATAAAGAAATCAACTTGGTATCTGTTTTGCAGTAAACTGCGTCATTTGACATTTGACAGTTAAAATCTGATGAAGCTCCAGATTGCATTAGGAAGGATACTTAGATTTCTCCCAGATTTAGTGCTCCCCTTTACATTTTTGTTAGCAGGTTGATCATTTACTTTATTAAGAGAGCAGCTGTCATTTTCTGGTATGTGTAAATCTTCACTGCTGCACCACAATGCTTCAACATTATTTAAACAATAGGCAAGAATTCCACAGAAGGCAGTGGAGGCCAATTCACTGGATGTTTTCAGGAGAGAGTTAGATTTAGCTCTTAGAGCCAACTGAATCAAGGGATATGGGGAGAAAGCAGGAATGGGTTACTGATTGTGGATGATTATGTGGCTCGAAGGACAGAATGGCCTACTCCTACACCTATTTTCTATGTTTCTAGTTTGTTGTTAAATGATTGTGACTTTACTTTTCCCTTCCACACTCGAACAAAATAAAATTTATTGCATTTGCACATTAGATAGGATCCAAAATATTAAAGCCCATTATCAAGGTATTTTGACCTACTTCACGGTACAAGTTCAATCACTCTAACTATGAAATTAACCATTGTGATTTGATTTGTGTAACCATTTTTTTAATAAATTAAAAAATATATATTTTACAGTTATTAAAACATAGAACAGGAACTGGTCCTGTGCCGAACATGATGCCAAATTAAGCCAACCCCTCTCCCTGTATATGATCCATATCCCTTCATTCACTACATATCCATGTGCACTATCTAAGAGATTTTTAAACTTCACTATCGTATCGGTTTCCAACACCATCTATTGCAGCATGTTCCAGGCACCTATTCGATGTAAAAAACTTTCCCCTTCACACCTTAAAGATATGCCCTTTAGTATTTGACAGTTTGAATTTGTTGTCCTCTATCAATTCACTCTTTCTTTCCCTCATGTTATTTCTCTTTCTGAATATGATTTAACAATGGATTGATATTAGTCACTAAAATAATAACCAGCAGAATAACACCTGTAGCATATTTTGCACGTAATAAGTAATATGAGAGGCAGGAGCATGGTTAAATAGGGATATACATAGGTTGTTGGATGGGTTTTCACTAGTCATCATCCATTGTTCAGAGGAGGAATGTGGGGAGGAGCGGTAGGGGAGGGGGAGGGGGGAGATGAAGGAGGGGTGTGGGGTAGGGGAGGGTGTGGGTGGGTTGTAGGGGAGAGTGTGGGAGTAGGGGAGGGTGTATGTGTGTGGTAGGGGAGGAGCGTGTGTGTTGGGGGGAGTGTGGGGGGGGGGGTCGGTGAGTGAAGGGCGGGGCATGTAGGGAGAGGGGGGGTGTAGGGAAGCGGGTTTAGGGGAGCAGGGTGTTGGGGATGGGGTTGTAGGGGAGGGGGTGTAGGGGGAAGGGGGGTGATATGGGGCAGAGGGGTGTAGGGGAGGGGGAGGGGGGTGTAGGGGGGGAGGTATGTAGAGGGAGGGGGAGGGTGTCAGGGGGGAGGGGTGAGGTAAGGGAGGGGGGAGGGGGTGATGTGGGCAGGGAGGGTGGGGGGAGGAGGGTGGGGGAGGGTCTTGGGGGGGTGTGGGCAGGGTGTGGGGAGGTGGTGTATGTGGGAGGGGCTGGTGTGGGGCCCCACTCACAGAACACAGAGCACAGCCCCCGCTCACACAGCACAGCACCTCGCTCGCAGTCCGCTTCAGCTTTATTCTCCCCGTCGGACAGCGGGTGCGGAAAGGGCGTTACCTTCATGGTGGCTGACAGGATGCTCATCTCACGATTTTTAAACCTCCTCCAGCAGCTCATTCTATATATTGTATTGTATTCTTGTATTCAAATTTTATTGTCGTTGCCTCACTTTGAGACAACGAAATGAATTTCCCGTACAGCAGTATCGTTAAAAAAAAAAGTCACAAGAAAAATAATAAAAATAAATAATAAATAAATAATAAAACATATTAAAAAAAATAAAATTGAAATTGAATTAAAAATTTAACAAAAGCACAAACACAAAAAGTCCACAACACAACATAACATAAATGGCACCCAGGTGAGGACGGCACCATAGTCCAGCCAGCCTCCCCTCCGTGTCCATCCATAGTCGGGGCCTTCCGAGCACCTGCAGTTGCCGCCCCGGGTGGCCCGATGTTCAGGCCCTCACGCCGGGCTGGTGGAACGCCGACGCCGAACCCCAACGGTGAGCAGCCTCCTCCTCAGCGGCCCGGACCTCCTGATCAGCCGCCTCCCGCTGCCGGAGTCTGCAGCTCCTGAGTCCACAGGCCGAGCTGGGCAGAGTCGCAGGACCCCGCGTTGTCCATCAGCGCCGCCCGCGTTGGGAGCTCCGCAAACCGCAGCTCCTTGATGTTGGTGCAGCAGGTCCAGCACTCCGGGCTCCAGACGGCGACCCCTGGTAAGGCATCGCCAGCCCCGCAATGTTCCAGCGCTGTCCCGCCGCTGCTGGAGCTCCAGTCGATCCCGGCAGGAAAGGCCGCGCCAATCCAGGAAGTGGGGGGGGGGGGGGGGGAGGACGCGACTCGATTAATAGTCGCGTCCTCACCAGGAAGCGGCTGAAGGACGGTAACCCCCGCACCGTGCCCTCTTCCCCCACATAAAAACACAAAAAAAACACAAAAAAATACACTTTTAACATAACAAAATAAACAAAAAAACAAAAAGATACCGGGCTGTAGGTGGAGGCTGCTGGCACCAGCGCCACCGGAAGTACAAGCTTCCACCATCCTTTGTGTAAAAAGGATGCCCCTCAGGTTCCTATTAAATCATTCCCCCTCACCTTAATCCTATGTTGTCTGGTTCTCTATTCCCCTCTTCGAGGTAAAAGACTCTGTGAATTACCCTATCTATTCCCCTCATGATCTTAAGCACCTCTAAGATCACCCCTCATCCTCCTGCGCTCCAAGGAATAAAGTCCTAATCCGCTCAACCTCCCCCCACAGCTCACACCCTCGGGTCCAGGTAACATTCTCGTAAATCTTCTCTGCACCCTTTCCACCTTATCAATATCTTTCCTATAACAGAGTGACCAAAACAAAATGTAATACTCTAAATGAGATGCAGAGAAAAAAAGGGCTCGTTGTTTGCCCTTAAAGGTGCCAAGAAAGGTCAACATGGTTGTTAAAAAGCCATGTGGAATATTTTATTAGTCATGGTATAGAATATAAGAGTACGTAGATAAGACTAGAACAGTACACAACGCTGGTTGGAACACAACTTGCCATGAAATTGTTTTCTTTGGAACTGAAGGGAATCCTAATAAGATGATTAAATCATTAGGGGCTTGGACAGAATACTTTAAAAGTTCCCATTCTTCATGCCGGGTCAAAAACCAGGGTGTGTGCTTAATGTCTTTTTTAGAAGAATTAAAGGGGAAATCAGGAAATAAATCTTTCACCCACAGAGGAATAGGAGTCTGGAACTCACTGGCTGAAAAGGTGGTGGAGACAGAAGCCTCATCATTCGTAGATACAGTAATTCTTGGTTGTGTGTTTGAGCTGTGATCTCAGGGCTCTGGAAAGGTGAGAGAGAAGGATTGTTCTCTTTTTTTGGTTTTTAGAGAGATAGCGTGGAAACAGGCCCTTTGACCCAGCAGGTTCCCACCAACCAGCGATCATCCATCTGTACACTAGTTGTATCCTACCAACAGGGGACAATGTACAGAAGCAATTAACCTACAAACCTTCATGTCTTTAGAATGTTGGAGGAAACCGGAGAACCCGGAGAAAACTCACAGGGAGAACGTACAAACTCCGTGATCAGGAATGGAGGGATACGGATTATACATAGGCAAATAAAAGTTGGTCTTGGCATCATGTTCAGCACTCGTGGTCAGGATCGAACCTGGGTCTCTTGCGTAGTAACTCTACCGCAGTGCCACCATGCTACTCTTCTTCAAATGTACCAAAGGACCTTCTCACACATCATTCATTTTCTGCGATTCATCTATGAAAATAAACAGTG
Source organism: Leucoraja erinaceus (assembly GCF_028641065.1). Lineage (NCBI taxonomy): Eukaryota > Metazoa > Chordata > Chondrichthyes > Rajiformes > Rajidae > Leucoraja > Leucoraja erinaceus. Next base: position 97,132,356 of record NC_073378.1, read on the forward strand.
CAAACTTTTGGATACTGCCTAATTGTAGTTAATAGGGAATGATTTAGCTGAATATTAAACATCAGCAGTTAATCAAAATGAAACAAACACCTGCAATTGAAGAATTGTCTGAAAGAGGTCCCGACCCAAAACATCGCCCATCTTTTTTCTACAGAGACGCTGCCTGACTGGTTGAGTTGCTCCAGCACTTGTGTCAACCTAAGTCAGCATCTACAGTTCTTTCTTTCTACAAAAGCATACCTGCTAGAAATCTGACACAAAACAGAAAATGATGGAAAATCCAGCAAGTCAGGCGGCATCTGTGGAAAGAAAAACAATGGCAGATCAAAATGTTGACTGTTTCTCTCACCACAGATGCTGCCTGGCCAGCTGAGTTTTCCAGCATCTTCTGTTTTAAATGGCATATTCACATCATAACTTTGCTATGTGTATTATTGTTTTAGGTTGGGGAGATGATTTAATATGGGTTCAAACCTATGAAGAAGGCCTATATAAAGCACAGAAAAGGTAAGGAGATCCATTAATGTGAATGAAATTAGTTCAAGAGCAGGCATATGAATCAGGCCTTACACATGATGATATCTGGACTAATTCTGATTTTACACTACTTGTTATTTCAGCAACAAGCCGCTAATGATTATCCATCACCTGGAAGTCTGCAAACACTGTAAAGGTAAATATTTCTTACAGCTTCATATATTAAAAAAATATTTAATTTCATCCTGTACGTTGTATGGATGCTGCTTTGTATTTAATTATTCGGACCAGTTATGCAAATGTTGGTCATTGGACACCCTGTAATTATCTACACAAAAGATTGTCCTGAATGTGACTAAGAGTGAAAGGAAGCTCTGCCTAGTGAGGTCAGGTAGCCCTGCCTAATCTGCCGAAGGATTATTCCTTCCAACCACTCAAGGTCTGTTCATCTGAAGCAACATTTCAATTGCATTTCTTCCAATCCAGCATTCTGCATCAGGGCTCGGCAATGGAGAAACATACACAGATTGAGTGAACACCTCATTGAAACTTACCAAATTGTGAAAGGCCTGGATAGAGTGTATGCAGAGAGGATGTTTCCACTAGTGGGAGAGTCTAGGACCAGAGGCCATATACTCAGAATAAAAGGAAGTACTTTTAGAAAGCTGATGAGGAGGAATTTCTTTCGTCAGAGGATGGTGAATCTTAAAGGTGGATTCTTGATTAGTAGTGTGTGTCAGGGGTTATGGGGAGAATGCAGAAGAATGGGGTTGAGAGGGAAAGATCAAATATCCATGATTGAATGGTGGAGTAGAGTTGATGGGCCAACTGGCCTAATTCTGCTCCGAAAACTTAACTTATGAACATGTCTGTTTGTTCCACACGGGTAACATTAGCTTCCTGATGCCTGTGACATCTTCATTCCCTTCCCCACTCCACTGTGACTTCTCTGTTTGTAGGCTAAGCTGATGGGGCTGTGCTGGTGAATTTAATTGCACAAAGATTGGAAGATTTCATGTAGAGCATGAATACCAGTATTGACTGATTGGATTGAATTACTGTTTCAGTACTGTATATCTGAAGTATTCATACAAACCTCATTATCTCCTATGTGCACAATGTAGCTTGCCCATGTTACAACAATGTTTAACAAGAGAAGTAACCCATTGCAAGCAAATAGGCACTGCATGAATTAATAGCTGTCCTTGATTATAAATTCTAAAATAAAATTGAATTATCAATCTTTTTCAGGACTGAAGGAAGCTTTTGCTGCAAGTACAGAAATCCAGCAGATGGCTGATAAAGATTTCATCATGTTAAATCTTATGGTAAGCATTATTCTGCTTTTATTTACCAATAACAAATGCATTTACTTTTATTTGCAGTTTATAATTTTACCCCATAAATGGTGCATGTTAGGAATTCAACTCAAAAGCAATATCCTGCAAAATAATATAAACGTTTCGAAAGATGAGAAAAGCTGAACTAGATAGATCCAATGTCAACCCTGTGACAATAGCCTGCATTTAGAACATTATAACTGTAATCCCAAATAAAAGTAAAAGTTCTGCTGAACTGGTATGTGCCTTATAGAGATATTTTTTAATCAAATCAGAAGGCTGTGGAGGCCAAATCGGTGAATATTTTTAAGACAGAGATAGATAGATTATTGATTAGTACAAGTGTCAGTGGGGAGAAGGCAGGAGAATGGGGTTAGGAGGGAGAGATGGTTGAATAGTGGAGTAGAGTAGGTGGGCCGAAAGGCCAAATTCTACTCCTTTTCCTCATTACCTTATGACCTGACCTTATGACATTTAATTCCAACATAATTGTCTTTTTCATCTCCCAATTTAATTAATGCAATTACATTTAACCACTTGGGTTGTAATCTGGGAAAGGAGATCAAACTGTCTGCAATAAAATAATAATAGGCATCTATTGAACTAAGATCAGGCAGGTGATCAATCAATCAATCCAATCAATCAATCAATCAACCTTTATTGTCATCTTGCAAGCAACAGTTGTACAGTACAAAATGAAAAGACGTTGCCCAGGGAATAGCGGAGCATCGCACATGAAATTTAATACATTTCACACATAATAACACTAAAAACAACCCAGTCCCTGATGGAACAGTATAAATAGATAAAAGCAGGTAAAACACAATGTTAAAATACAATAAACCAATCATAAAAATGTCCGGGGCAGCGGATTTGAGTGGCCAGTGCCAGTTATTAAAGTGTCCGTGCCAGCCGCAGAATCAAGTGACTGTGAGTACAGAGTGACTGTTTAGCAGCCTCACAGCCTGTGGTAGGAAGCTGTTTAGCAGTCTTGTAGCTTTGATGCTTCGATATCTCTTGCCTGATGGCAGGAGATCCAGGTGTATGTGGAGGGGGTGCAGTTTGTCCTTAGCAATTCTCTGAGCTTTTTTCAGACAGCGGCTCTGGAACAGTTCTTGTACCGAGGGTAGGGAGACGCCAATGATCCTCTCTGTTCCCCTCACTACCCTCTGTAGAGCCTTCCTGTCCGAGCCGTTGCAGGTGGAGTACCACGTATTTATGCAGTACGTGAGTACATACTCCACTGTACCCCTGTAGAAAGTCCTGAGGATGTTGGTGAGGAGTGAGGCCTGTTTTAGTTTCCTCAGGAAGCGCAATCGCTGATGGGCCCGTTTGACGGTCCCAGTGGTGTTCCTGGACCAGGTGACGCTGTCTGTAATCTGCACACCGAGGAACTTTATGCTCTCCATTCTCTCCACTGCAGTGCCACTGATGTTGAGGGGTGTATGCTTTGGCTGCGCCCTCCTGAAGTCGACAACCATCTCCTTCGTTTTGTCGACATTTAATTCTAGATTATTTTTGCCGCACCAGTCCACTAGTTGTTTTACTTCCTCCCTGTACATTGATTCGTCATCTCCGCTGATGAGTCCCACCACTGTTGTGTCATCCGCGAATTTTATGATCTTATTGTCCCTGAATCTGGCAGCACAGTCATGTGTGAGCAGTGTGAACAACAGCGGGCTGAGCACACAGCCTTGAGGGGAGCCGGTGCTCAGCGTGATCGAGCCTGAAGTGTTCTTGCCAACACGGACTGACTGCGGTCTCTCTGTCAGAAAGTCCAAGATCCAGTGACACAGGGTGGTGTTGAGGCCCAGCAGGGTTAGTTTCTCCACAAGTCTCTGTGGGATGATGGTGTTAAACGCTGAGCTGAAGTCAATGTACAGGATTCTGGCGTATGTGTTTTTGTTTTCCAGATGCGTGAGTACTGTGTGCAGCGTGGTAGAGATGGCATCCTCTGTAGAACGGTTGGGGCGATAGGCAAACTGGAGGGGGTCTAGCGACGAGGGCCTAGCGTAGATCTGTTCCATGTGACTACTATCTTATTGAGGTTTAAAGTATGGGAGCAGGATTTAACCAGAAACCACTACAACTTTGCCAATTTCACCATACACCCACTTGAACTTGAACTTGAACTTGAAGTGAAACATATAAATTAGAAGAAATGGGAGGGATAATTTAGGAAACACCTACATGAAAAAGTATAGAATTAAAAGCTAAATCTATTTCTTAATCTATCAGTTTAAAAAAAAAAAATGTTCTCTCTCCCCATGTTAACATAACTTCATTGCCTGGATTTTTTTTTTGTTTTATTAGCATGAAACCAATGACAAACACCTTGCACCCGATGGTAAATATGTGCCCCGGATTATCTTTCTAGGTAAGCATCAGGTCTTTTTTATAGATTCATTATTTAATAATAAGCGATCCACTGCATCAAATTCAATTAAGTATATAAAATGAGAGACATTAAAAGAGGAGACAGTTTGCAACTTTTTTCACAGGATGGAAATATCAAATACTATAGGGCATAGCATTAAGGTGAGAGGGGCAAAGTTTAAAGGAGATGCGTGGGGCAATTTGTTTTTAATACGAAGGGTTGAGATTGCATGGTATGCACTGCCCCAGGGATGGTGGTTGAAGCAGATACAATAGTGGCATTGATGATACTTGCAGGGAATGGAGGGTTACGGATTATACATAGGCAAATAAGAGTTGGTCTTGGCATCAGACAGACATAGTGGCCGAAGGGCCTGTTCCTGTGCTGTACTGCTCAATGTTCTATGTTCTAATTGTTTCATTGATACTCCTTCAGCTCAAGCAACTTGAAAAATGCTGGCACAAGATGTAATTAACTATGTAATAAAAATTAACTACAGATGCTGGTTTATACCAAAGAGAGACACAAAATGCTGGGATAACTCAGCGGGTCTCGCAGCATCTCTGGAGAAAATGGATACGCGACATTTCGGGTCAGGACATTTTGTGTCTATCTTTATGGGGCTGCCCCACTGCGGCGACCTAATCCGCAATTTCAGAAGAGTTTAAGAGAGTTTGAAAAAGTTGAAGACTAGCTTCAACTAGCTTCGGGAAAATTGGACACCGAATAGTGGAAGACGACTTCCTTCGATCTCCTTTGACCTCCCTCGACCTCCCTTCAACTTTGTTGAAGACTATCTACGACTACCTTCGACTACCCTCAATTACATACGAATAACCTGCCGACCTACTACGACCTACTTCGACTAAACCTACGAGTAAAAAAAAAATTGATACTCCATATCAGGGAGTATGGAGAGAAGGCGGGTACAGGATACTGAGTTGGATGATCAGCCATGATCATATTGAATGGCGGTGCAGGCTTGAAGGGCCGAAAGGCCTACTCCTGCACCTATTTTCTATGTTTTTTGTTTCCATGGCGGGCATTTTTCAGCATGTTGAAAAATACGCTGCGACCTAGCTAAGGCCTCGAGTACATGGGGAGAGTTACAAAGACCTCCTGCGTCGTGTCGACCATGCTGCGAGTACAAGTCGAGGGCAAACTCATCTGAACTCACAGATTAGGTCGCCGCAGTGGGATAGCCCCTTTAATTAACCATGTGCTACCTTGTGACTGTGGCTAGAGCACTAATGTACTCAGCAAATGTGCTACTACCAAGACACAGAAAAATTCCAGCCCATTGTAATTTAAATGGTATATGGATCACTATCAGATTGTTTCAACGTTGGATTAAAATTCCACCACATTTAATCCAGTATATGACAGGAAATTATATCAAGAAATTCTATATTCGCAGTCTGCAATCTTTCAAGTAATAAAAGACTAGGAATGCACAACATTCTTTGTGTGCAGTCTCCAAATGAATTTCAGAAGACATGGTATATTCTTAATGTCTTAGTGCCTGTAACTTTCATCAGCTGTCTTGTTAGGTATCACATTTACACTCTGTTCGGGTTTCTTCCTTGCGTAGGAAGGAAAATATTCAATTATTGACTAAAGGTCAATCAAAGGATATCTAAAATAGAATAATGTATGAAAATATTAATTTTTTGCCCAATATGCTTTTGTGTACCAAGTGCAGAAAGCATGGAATAAAAAAAACATTTTAAATTTGAACGAAGAAGGTTGATTGCATCCTGGTGTAGGTGTCTCGACCCAATTCATTGACAATTCCACCCTCCCCAAAAAGGTTGCTTGACCGCAAAGTTTCCCCAGCAAATTGTTTTTCTGCTCCTGGTCAACTGTGCTCATTGTCATGCATTTTATCTTTTTGCAGATCCTTCTTTGACTGTGAGAGCAGATATTGTAGGAAGATATTCAAACCGTCTCTATACATACGAGCCTCAAGATGTTCAACTCTGTAAGTGAAAAGTATTTGGCAGCAATTTCTAAATGACTAAAATCTAAGGTTTCAAAGGTTTCACGCGTGCCAATTAAGGTACAGTAATATGCGAATTACCATACAGCCAAACTAAAAAAGCAACAAGACACACAACTACATAACATTTTACATAAACATCCACCACAGCAGATTCCCCATATTCCTCACTGTGATGAAAGGCAATAAAGTCTAATCTACTTCCCTAATTCTTCTCCCGTGGTCGGGGCAGTCGAACCATCCGACTGGGCGATCGAAGCTCCCGCAGCCGGGAGTTGAAGCCCCCGTATCCGGGCGTTCAAAGCTCCCGCTTCGGTCCTGGTCCTGATTCAAAATGCTTTGTTAATTCATTGATATACTTTCTTTTGCAATTTGCAGAAATGTATGGGTAGTTGTATGCATAAAATGGTGCATAAGAAGTTGAATTTAAATGGTGCATAAGAGTTTAAAATGGCGTACAAGAGAGTAATATATGTTCGCCCCAAACCTGCGTGGGTTTTCTCTGGAGTCCCCGGTTTCCTCCCCCTTTCCAACGATGTACAGGTTTGTAGGTTAATTGGCATAGCGTTAATGTGCTGGTCGGCACGGACTTGGTGGGCCGAAGGGCCTGTTTCTGCACTGTATCTCAAATCTAATTTAACCTAAAGTCATAGGAGTCTGTGAATCTGACCCCATGTTTTAGAATTGAAAGACAAAGATTGTGAAATAGTGGTGCAATTGTTCATATAGTTCTCAGTCTCAATCAATAGTATTGATTCCTACTAAGCACTTAAAAAAAAAATTGTACTTGGAATTAATCAGTAAAAATAATGAATGTTCTGCCCAAATATCTCTTATAATAACAAAAAGGAAATTGATAAGGGAACTTGAACATTCATGCAATAATATAGGCAGAAGTAATTCTTATCTTTGTGAGTTATGCTAATTTACTTTACGATTGAATATTTTGTCAACTGGTTAATAAGTATCACAGAATTTGCAGGCATTTGCCAAAATAAAAAATATTTGGAATTATTCCAATTCACCTCATACAATCATTAGGATGGTTAGACTCTGAAGATTAAATTAAATTAAATTAAAGTAGATTAACATTTGTAATAGAAAAGAGATCTGTTGCAAAAAGAAGTCCATGAAAATTCATTTTGGAGAAAATGCTAACACACCCATGATGAAACTCGTATTGTGTTATTGTGCTGATAGGTAGAATCATCACAGTACATAAAATGATATGTTTCGCACGATTCCAGAGAATTATATTGATTTCTGATGATAACGCCCTTAGGACTGAAGTTATAAAAGCCTTTTATATCTTTATTTCTCTTTTTCAGTGATACAGAACATGAAGAAAGCAAAACGTTTGTTACCTTCTGAATTATAACAAATAATAGCAACTCTATTTGTTTTAACCCGAATAAAAGGAAGCAGGATTTCTTTGTGCACAAATTCCATTTGAGTTAATAATCCATTCTATTTAATGCTCAATGCCAATATGCAGAAAGTGTATAAACTGTTCACAATGCCTTAATTTTCATTATTTTGATTCAAAATATGTTTTATTACGTGATTTAATTAATAAACATTTTAATGATCAGAATTTGAACTTATTTTTTCATGTTGAATATATAATGTACACCAATTAGCGTTGTTCATGTTGTATGTACAACATACATGCCATGAAATGAAACAACACTTTATTTTTGTTAATATTGTAAATAAATCACTTGTCCATATTACAACTAATCTGGAATGAGCATTTTACAATAAATCAGTTTACTTTATTTCCATCTTTTCTTCGAACATGGAGCAAGGCCTTTCAGCCCATTGAGTCAAGGCCAAATCACACCAATATCCCTTTGCTCTTCTAATTGCCCACGTACAGTGCATTCAGAAAGTATTCAGATCCCTTCACTTTTCCCACATTTTGTTATGTTACAGCCTTATTCTAAAATGGATTAAATTCATTTTTTTAATCATCAATCTACACACAATAGCCCACAATAAAAAAGTGAAAACAGGTGTTTAGAAATTTTTGCAAAGTAGTTAAAAATAAATAACTAAAATATAACATTTACATAAGTATTCAGACCCTTTACTCAGTACTTTGTCGAGGCACCTTTGGCAGCGATTACAGCCTCAAGTCTTCTTGGGTATCACGCTACAAGCTTGGCACACCTGTATTTGGGAAATTTATCCCATTCTTCTCTGCAGATCCTCTCAAGCTCTGTCAGGTTGGATGGGGAGCGTCGATGCACAGCTATTTTCAGGTCCCTCCAGAAATGTTCGATCGGGTTCAAGTCCAGGCTCTGGCTGGGCCACTCAAGGACATTCACAGACTTGTCACAAAGCCACTCCTGCGTTGTCTTGGCTGTGTGCTTCGGGTCATTGCCCTGTTGGAAGGTGAACCTCCACCCCAGTCTGAGGTCCAGAATGCCCTGGAGCAGGTTTTCATCAAGGATCTCTCTGTACTTCGCTCCTTTCATCATTCCCTCGATGCTGACTAGTCTCCCAGTTCCTGCCACTAAAAAACATCCTCACGTCATGATGCTGCCACCACCATACTTCACCATAGGTATGGTATTGGTCAGGTGATGAGCGGTGCCTAGTTTCCTCCAGACATGACGCTTGGCATTCAGGACAAAGAGTTCAATCTTGGTTTCATCAGACCAGAGAATCTTGTTTCTCATGCCTTTTGGCAAACTCCAAGTGGGCTGTCATGTGCCTTTTACTGAGGAGTGGCTTCCGTCTGGCCATTCTACCATAAAGGCCTGATTGGTGGAGTGCTGCAGATATAGTTGTCCTTCTGGAAGGTTCTCCCATCTCCACAGAGGAATTCTGGAGCTCTGTTAAGAGCCTGTCCCACTGTACGAGGTAATTCAAGAGTTCTCCAGAGTTTCTCCTGATTCAAACACAGAGATTTACGGTAATAGCCGCTCGTAGGTACTCTGGGCCCTCGTGGACATTTTTGAACGTTGAAAAATCTTCACGAGCTTACCGCGTTTCGCGAGTACCTGCCGTTAGCTTTACAAGCCGATAAGAGACGTCCCGAGCTCCGACATACCCGTTACGTACAATCTACATACTTACCACGAGTTTGATTTTTTTTTAAACTCGGGAGAGCTCTTGAATTACGTCTATAGTGGGACAGCCCTTCAGAGTGACTATCGGGTTCTTGGTCACCTCCCTGACCAAGGCCCTTCTCCCCCAATTGCTCTATGAAGAGTCCTGGTGGTTTCAAAGTTCTTCCATTTAAGAATGACGGACGCCATTGTGCTCTTTGGGACCTGCAGCGCTGCAGAAATAGTTTTATACTCTTCCCCAGAGCTGTGTCTTGACATAATCCCATCTTAGAGTTTTACGGATAATTCATTCGTCTTCATGGCTTGGTTTTTGCTCTGACGTACACTGTCACTGCCAACCTTATATAGACAGGTGTGTGACTGTCCAAATCATGTCCAATCAATTTAATTTACCACTGGTGGACTCCATTCAAGTTGTAGAAACATCTCAAGGATAACCAATGAAAACAGGATGAACCTAAGCTCAATTTAGAGTGTCATAGCAAAGGTCTGAATACTCATGTAAATGTGGTATTTCAGTTATTTATTTTTAATTACTTTGCAAAAATTTCTAAACAACTGTATTTGCTTCTTCATTCTGGGGTATTATGTGTTGATTGATGATTTTAAAAAGGGGGAGGGGGAGGGGGAGGAGTAGTAAAAAGGAGTAGTGCCTTTCAACTTCAAAGCTCCCAAGCCACCATTTGCAGTAAGTGGTGTTTCAACTTCAAGCCACACCAAAGCCATCATTTGCAGGAAGTAGTGCATTTCAACTTCAAGTCAAAGCTCCCAAGCCACCATTTGCAGTAATAGTGCCTTTAAACTTCAAGCCAAAGCAACCAAGCCACCATTTGCAGTAAGTAGTGCCTTTCAACTTCAAGCCAATGCACCCACGCCCCCCATTTGCAGTGCCTTTCAACTTCAAGCCAAAGCAACCAAGCCACCATTTGCAGTAAGTAGTGCCTTTCAACTTCAAGCCACAATTTGCAGTAAGTAGTGCCTTTCAACTTCAAGTCAAAGCTCCCAAGCCACCATTTGCAGTAATAGTGCCTTTCAACTTCATGCCACAATTTGCAGTAAGTAGTGCCTTTCAATTTCAAGACACAGTCAAACCAAGCCAACTGGAGGGTGGGGAAGAACCAATAGACATTTTTTTTTGCAAGCTTTAGGACCAATATAGACATTGTTTTGCAAGCTTGAGAACCAATAGACACATTTTTTGCAACCTTTAGAACCAATAGACATTTTTTTGCAAGCTTTAGAACCAATAGAGACACTTTTTGCAAGCTTTAGAACCAATAGACATTTTTTTGCTTTAGAACCTTTAGAACCAATAGACTTTTTTTTGCAAGCTTTAGAACCAATAGAGACATTTTTTGCAAGCTTTAGAACCAATAGAGACACTTTTTGCAAGCTTTAGAACCAATAGACATTTTTTGCAAGCTTTAGAACCAACAGACATTTTTTTGCAAGCTTTAGAACCAACAGACATTTTTTTGCAAGCTTTAGAACCAATAGACATTTTTTGCAAGCTTTAGAACCAATAGACATTTTTTTGCAAGCTTTAGAACCAATAGACATTTTTTGCAAGCTTTAGAACCAATAGAGATACTTTTTGCAAGCTTTAGAACCAATAGACGTTTTTTGAAAGCTTTAGAACCAACAGACATTTTTTTGCAAGCTTTAGAACCAATAGACACTTTTTTGCAAGCTTTAGATCCAATAGACACATTCTGCAAGCATTTTAGAACCACTAAGGGCACTTACATTTGAGTTATTCACAGCTCAGAGAAACGTGACCCTCTGCCTTACTCCATCTTGAAGAGACTGTGTGGCACACCACTTCCTGGTTTTATAGTCCCTCCCCCCTGCCGCCAGCGGGGGCAGCAGAGAGAATGGGGAATTTTGTAAAAACATTAATATCTCTGTCATTTTTAATCGATGGGAAGAATCCTCGGCACACATGCGGCGGAGGGGGGCTCTGAGCAAGGTGGCCAAAAATGACCTTATATATATACATTCAATGGTATATGGACACGCTGATCTGTTCTGCATTTATTTATGCCTACAATATTCTGTTGTGCTGAAGCAAAGCAAGAATTTCATTGTCCTATCTTGGACACATGACAATAAATTCTCTTGAACTTGACCTTGAATAATTCTATGAAACGGTAGGAAGGACAATCAGATCCTTCCCCAGTGATTTACATCATTATACATGAAAGTAAATGTAACCTAAATCAATATCGCGCATCGTACGTCACAAACATATATACAAATTGATTTCACATTTATGTTTAAAGTGACCATCAAATTATTTGGACTTCAAAGATTCAGATGTGTACCTCAGTCCTTTGAAAATACTGAAAACAGAATTTAAAGAATGTAAGCTGGAGAAAATGTTGTTGTGAAATATGATGATAGTGAAGCAAGAGCTTTTGAAAGTTCCAAGTATATTCAGTTTGTGACCTTTCCCACAGTCATGGAATTCACCTCCTATATTACAAGGTGCAGCTTTGTGTTTCGCAACCAGTTCTTTGTTCGGTAAGGAATTACTCACAGTCTTTAGGTAGACGTGTACTTTATGCATTGGCCTGATATCCAAGTAGCTAACATTTCTTTGTAAAAACTTAATTCCCAAAACCTGTATTATAGATGATTGCGTTTTGACACGTCTTCCAGCATCTGATGAATTATTGATTCTAGCAATAGAAGAATTTAAAGTAGTTTAAAGATACAGCGTAAACACAGGCTTATCGGCCCATCAAGTCCATGCTAACAATCGATCTTCCCATTGACATTTGTTCAATATTATCCCACTCACCCATCCATTCCCTACACATTAGGGGCGATATTACAAAGACGTGTGATAAGTGCTCAGCCCATTGTAGTTTATATCAACGATTTGGTGAGAATGTACAAGGCAGAATTAGCAAGTTTGCAGTTGACACTAAAGAGGGTGGTATTGTAGATAGCAAAGATGGTTATCAAAATTTACAGCAGGATCTTGATCAGTTGTGAAAATAGACTGAGGAATGATTAATGGAGTTTAATGCAGATAAGTGTGAGGTGTTGCATTTTGGGAAGTGAAACTAGGGGAAGGCACTTCACAGTGAATCACAGGGCCCTGGGGAGGGTTGGAGAGCAGAGGGATCGGGGAGTGCAAGTACACAGTTCCTTGAAAGTGGTGTCACATGTAGATAGGGTGGTCAAGAAGGCTATTGGCACATTAGTGTTCATCAGTCATGGAAGTCAGTATAAAAGGTAGGATGTTATGTTACAGAAGTACAAGATACTGGTGAGGGCAAATTTGGAGTATTGTGTTCTGTTCTGGACACCCAACTATAGGAAAGGTATTGTTAAGCTGGAAAGGGTGCAGAGAAGATTTACGAGAAGGTTAGGCAAGCTAAGACTTAATTCCTTGGAGCGCAGGAGGATGAGTATTGATCTTATAGAGGTGTATAAGATCATGATCCGATTCAGATTCAGATTCAGATTCAATTTTAATTGTCATTGTCAGTGTACAGTACAGAGACAACGAAATGCATTTAGCATCTCCCTTGAAGAGCGACATAGTAAACGATTTGAATAAAAAAAAAATAATAAGTGTCCGGGGGGGGGGGGGGGGGGGGGGGGGGGGGGGGGGGGGGGTGATTGGCAGTCACCGAGGTACGTTGTTGAGAAGAGTGACAGCCGCCGGAAAGAAGCTGTTCCTCGACCTGCTGGTTCGGCAACGGAAAGACCTGTAGCACCTCCCGGATGGTAGGAGGGTAAACAGTCCATGGTTGGGGTGAGAGCAGTCCTTGGCGATGCTGAGCGCACTCCGCAGACAGCGCTTGCTTTGGACAGACTCAATGGAGGGGAGTGAGGAACCGGTGCTGCGTTGGGCAATTTTCACCACCCTCTGCAATGCCTTCCGGTCGGAGACAGAGCAGTTGCCATACCATACTGTGATGCCGTTGGTACGGATGCTCTCGATGGTGCAGTGGTAGAAGTTCACCAGGATCTGAGGAGACAGATGGACCTTCTTCATTCTCCTCAGTAAAAAGAGACGCTGATGAGCCTTCTTGATCAGAGTAGAGGTATTGTGGGTCCAAAAGAGGTCATCGGAGATGTTGACTCCCAGGAACCTGAAGCTAGAAAACACGTTCCACCTCCGTCCCGTTAATGTGGAATTGGGGTGTGCGTGCCGCCTCTGGACTTCCTGAAGTCTACAATGAGCTGCTTGGTCTTCTTGAAGTTAAGGGCCAAGTTATTGTCAGCGCACCATGCTGCTAAGTGCTGGACCTCCTCCCTGTAGGCCAGCTCATCGTTGTTGCTGATGAGGCCAATCACCGTTGTATCATCTGCATACTTGATGATGGTGTTAGTACCATGTACAGGTGTGCAGTCATAGGTGAAGAGGGAGTAGAGGAGGGGGCTCAGCACACAGCCCTGAGGAACGCCGGTGTCAGGGTGAGGGTTGAAGAGGTGTGCTTGTCAACCTCACAGACTGGGGTCTGTTGGTTAGAAAGTCCAGTATCCAGTTGCAGAGGGAGGGGTCGATGCCCAGGTTACCGAGTTTGGTGATCAGTTGTGATGGTATAATGGTGTTGAATGCTGAGCTGTAATCGATGAACAGCATTCTTACATAAGTGTCTCTGTTGTCGAGGTGGGAGAGGGCGGAGTGAAGTGCCGTTGAGATGGCATCCTCCGTACTCCTGTTCTTGCGGTAGGCAAACTGATAGGGATCCAGTGTGGGGGGTAGGCAGCTTTTGAGGTGTGCCAGGACCAGCCTCTCGAAGCACTTGGTGATGATGGGGGTAAGTGCAACTGGGCGGAAGTCGTTGAGTGCTTGCCGCAGTGTAGTGTTTTGGCACTGGCACGATGGAGGTGGCTTTAAGGCAAGTGGGGACAACTGCTTGGGCAAGTGACAGGTTGAAGATGTCAGTCCAGACGTCTGTCAGCTGCGCAGCACAGGCTCTGAGCACGCGCCCGGGGATGCGGGTAATAAATGAGGGTAATAAATAGGGTAGATGCACAGGGCCTTTTCCCAGAGTGGTGGATTCAAGAACCAGAGGACTTAGGTTGTACCTTGTACATTCTCATCCAAATCGTTGATATAAACTACAGTGGGCTGAGCACTTATCTCACGCCTTTGTAATATCGCCCCTAATGTGTAGGAAATGGATGGATTAACTTAAAGAAAGGTAACTTTGAAGGTATGAGACGTGAATTGGCCAAGATAGACTGGCAATTGATTCTTAAAGGGTTGACGGTGGATATGCAATGGATGGCATTTAAAGACTGCATGGATGAACTACAACAATAGTTCATCCCAGTTTGGCAAAAGAATAAATCAGTGAAAGTAGTGCATCCATGGATAACAAGGGAAATCAGGGATAATATCAAAACAAAATATGAAGCATACAAATTAGCCAGATGCTAGGAGGCTGCAAGGTGACTTGGATAGGTTGGGTGAGTGGGCAAATGCATGGCAGATGCAGTATTATGTGGATAAATGTCAAGAGTCTCAGAAAGGGCGAGTGTCTCAGAAAGAGTTACTCCAACATTTTGTGTCTAGCTTTGGTGTAAAAGGTAGAGAGAAGGCAGATGTAGAGTTCAGAATATCGGTGTATCTCCATATTCTGAACTACATCTGCCCTTCTCTCTACCTTTTACACCAAAGTTAGACACAAAATGCTGGAGTAACTCTTTCTGAGACACTTGCCCTTTCTGAGACTCTTGACCTGAAACATCACCCATTCCTTCTCTCCAGAGATGATGCATGGCCCACTGAATTATTCCAGCATTTTGTGTTTATCTTAAAGTTATGAGCTAATTGTGAACTACTTTATATTACTTCATGCATCGAGTATAAAATAGTTCAAATCATCAGTCACATAAACTTTCATGAGCAGATATTAAATAAATTACTAAATACTGGAGTAATGGAAGTGACTTAGAAAGCTTAAGAATATCACTTGGCATGCCACAGTGTTTCATGAGAAACCTCATTATATCTTAAACTTACACCAGCTTCTGACTAAAAAAGACCCAAAATTCTGGAGTAACACAGCAGGTCAGGCAGCATCACTGGAGAACATGGATAGGTGACGTTTTGGGTCGGGACCATTCCTCAGACTGATTGTTGGAGGGGAAAGAAAGCTGGAAGGGGGGGAGGGGGCAGAATAAAGTCTGGCAGGAAATAGGTTGATAAAGGTTTGGGGATATTTTGATCGGTAAATGGCAGGCAACGGCCAAGATCAAAAGACAGAAGATATGAGACACAAGAATTGAAAAGTTGTAATTGTGAAGCTAGAGGAAGGAATGTAAGTGGAATGGGAGGGAGAGAACTAGATGCGTCCAGGTGGGGCACATGGGAGAGTGATGGGGGGAGGAGTGGATAGGCAGGGGAGTTAGGGGAAAGAAAGCAAAGGGGGAGGATTAAGTAGTTATCTAAAATTGTGGAATTCAATGTCCATACCATTGAGTTGTAAGCTACTCAAGTGGAATATGAGGTGCTGTCCCTTCAGTTTGTGCGTAGCCTCACTCTGGCAATGGAGGAGGCCCAACACTGAAAGGTCAGTATGGCAATGGGAAGGGGAGTTAAAATGGTCAGCAACCAGGATATCCCATTGGCCTTGATGGACTGAGCGCAAGTATTTAGTGAACCAGTTGGTGAGACAACGCTTGGTCTCGCCGATGTACAGGAGGCCACATCGGGAGTACCGGATGCAGTAGTTGAGACTAAAAGAGGTGTACATCAACGTCTGTCTCACCTGGAAAGACTGCAGGGGTCCCAGGATGGTGGTGAGGGAGGAGTTTCTGACTACACCACCATCTATGTTCCAATCAACTGCATAATTACCTAGGCCAGTGAAAAGACTAGCTTCTGAGTGCGCACTGAATGTCAATCAATTACATATCCTAACAGTTGCTATAATAATCCCTGTAATTTTTAATATTCATTATTTGCTGCATCTTTCCACAAGCAATTAGCATATAAACTGCAAAAACCTTGGAGCTAATGGGATTCTATTTCAGATTCTTTTTGTCTGGTTATTTTTGTCTTTTCTTTCAAAGTCTTATCAAAACTTATTGCTTCCTTAATTTCCCACATTGTGTTCAAAAAGCACAGCACGAGATTTTTAACTCAATAAAACCAGTGCTAGATTCAGTGCAACCACGGTTTACACCAAGAGTATTTTATATTCATTGAAATGAACACACTTGCCCTTGTAAGTCTTTGTGTGTCATTTGGGACAGATGGCTCTACCTTTCAAGGATATCACATCATCTCCTGGGCAGAACACAGGAAATCCTGTTTGTTTAAACTCATTTCTTGACAAAGATCCGCTCTATGATATTTGCCTCTTGCTGCTCCACCCAAACATAATTGACACCCCAGTGTAAAACAGGAAAATCTACTTATCATGTATTCCTTGCTTGTGAAAATAAAAGTTAGCATCCTCTACAATTATAAGAATAGCTGAAGGTTAGCCACATTATTTGCATGCAACTTTTACTAACATGGAAAAAATACAAGGGAGAATAAAATGCATATGAAACACTTTACACACACCACTGAACCCCAAAGCTTGGTCACATTCTATAATGAAGATATATTTTGGCAAGTCTTGCTTTTCCCTTTCTTTAAATCCATGCAATGTACTTCCTACCTCAGGTAAATCAGTAATAAATAGACTTGGGAATGAAGGGTGGATTTTCAATCTTTAATAAACTAGGAACCCAAATTGCAGTGTCTTATTTAAAGAGATTAAACTGAAAACACCAAATGGACCAACTTCACCCTTTCTGTTTCTAGCCTCAGAGACTCCAGGGTGTTTATAATAATGAATGTGTAACTGCATAAAGATCCTGTCATTTACTTCATTGAGAAAAATAATTAGTTGGCACTTTCACCTCCTAACTCACTAAATACAAAATAATTACTAAATCTAACTTTGGCTTAAAGGTATATGACAATGCTAATAATAATTCATCTCCATCCACCACTGTTTTTAAGATTCAAGATTCAATTTAATTGTCACATGTACCAATTAAGGTACAGTAAAATTTGAGTTTACAAAGTATTTAAGAAATCAATTAAAACCAAAATTAATTATTTATTTAGTTAAGTGTGTCATTTAATTTATTGAGTTGCACTGGGGAAGATCTTAAGTCTATCTTTTAACTTTGGCTGGATAGTTCATCTCAATAGAAGTTCTGTAATTTACTTCAGTGAAACTGGATTTCAAATTTGTTTTCATCCCCTGATCACCATGCATTGATCCCTGTAGGAAGCATAATTTTTGTGTGTCCGAATTCATGTGTGCCTGTAAGTGTATAGAGGTGTGTAATTTAGTGATATGCATACTGCAGACATCTATGTCTGTATGTGAATGTGCCAGCTACACACTCAGAAAATTCCACAATACTTGTCAAGTTCTCTCAATAATCCACATTATCTCTGCTTAATCCCTTTATTAATTTTAAGGTTCTCTTTTTTTCTACCAAGTCAATTAATTCCAAGTCAACTTCCTTAATAATAGATTTCAATAGTTTCCCTACTACTGAGATTAGCCCAATTGGTTAATAGTTCAGAGCTAATGTAGCTACATCAGTTAAGTGTAGCTGCATTTGTTCTGAATATTACATCCATTGGCCATTTATGGGATTGAATCGAGGGAGTTTTGGAAGGTGATAACTCTTTCTGGTGACTTTGGTGGCATTGGTGTATTTAAAAGGGATATGGGAAGTAAACCAGGTCATTGTAAGCAAGGTACACAAAAAAGCTGGAGAAACTCAGTGGGTGCAGCAGCATCTATGGAGCGAAGGAAATGGGCAACGTTTCGGGCCGAAAGCCTTCTTCAGACGTTGCCTCTGAAGAAAACTCTGAAGAAGGGTTTCGGCCCGAAACGCTGCCTATTTCCTTCGCTCCATAGATGCTGCTGCACCCGCTGAGTTTCTCCAGCTTTTTTGTGTACCTTCGATTTTCCAGCATCTGCAGTTCCTTCTTAAACTCATTGTAAGCAAGTGTGGTTTAAACAAGTGGGGAATTTATCGAGTACCATCCAGGTAAGTAAACCAACAGACAGTGTAAAATTAAGATTAATTTAAGAATATACTGTAGCGGCGCCTGCTGGCGCATGCAGGTATCGAACCCGGCGTTCGGAAGCCGCGGTCACATGACTTGGGAAGGGCTGCTGTTTTCGCACGGTTTCGCTTTCGCGCCACAGTTGTTTGCTGACCACCGTTTTGGTCAGACGTGTTTGCAGAGACCTGTTTGCCAAGGAGTGATTGTGTTAATAAATCAGTTCAGAAAACTTGGTTGTCATCTTTGCATCCGCCAAATTGGTGACCCCGACCTGTCTAGCCGTCGTTAGACAAGAGATCATGCCGGAGGACTACGTCCCCGCAGAATTGGCCGGCACGAGGCAGGGCTCACCAGGCTTCAAGCTACCTTCCTTTTGGCCAGATCAACCTCAGGTGTGGTTCTCCCATGTTGAGGCACAGCTCCATCTGCATCGAATAATTGCGGACGACACAATGTACTTCCATGTGGTAGGAGGGATTG
The DNA here is from genome assembly GCF_028641065.1 of Leucoraja erinaceus. Lineage (NCBI taxonomy): Eukaryota > Metazoa > Chordata > Chondrichthyes > Rajiformes > Rajidae > Leucoraja > Leucoraja erinaceus. Next base: position 97,151,164 of record NC_073378.1, read on the forward strand.
GACAGGCTAGATGCAGGAAGATTGTTCCCGATGTTGGGGAAGTCCAGGATAAGGAGTCACAGCTTAAGGATAAAGGGGAAATCCTTTAAGACTGAGATGAGAAAAACATTTTTCACACAGAGAGTGGCGAATCTCTGGAACTCTCTGCCACAGAAGGAAGTTGAGGCCAGTTCATTGGCTATATTTAAGAGGGAGTTAGATATGGCCCTTGTGGCTAAAGGGAGCAGGGGGTATGGAGAGAAGGCAGGTACGGGATACTGAGTTGGATGATCAGCCATGGTCATATTGAATGGTGGTGCAGGCTCGAAGGGCCGAATGGCCTACTCCTGCATCTATTTTCTATGTAGGAGCTCTGCCGCAGGACTGTGCCTCGAGGCTGTTGCCGTATATTAGAGACCCACCGACGATCGCAAAGTATGAAGGTTTGAAGGCCCTGCTGTTACATACCTTTGGTCTCAGCCATAGAGACAGGGCAGCAAAGATCCTGCACATGGACAGTGTTGGCGATCTGCATCCATCCACCATCATGGCGAAGATGCTGGCCCTGATGGATGGGCATCGCCCGTGTCTGCCTTTCAAACAGGCGTTCTTAGAGCAGATGCCAGACGAGGTCCATTTGATGCTCGCCAGAGCCAATTTCAGCGACCCCCAGCACTTCGCGGAGAGAGCCGACGAGTTGTGGACCCACAGACGGCGGGACGTTTGTACTTTCACCCGCCCCACTGCCACGGCGCGGGTGCAAACGAGACGACATCGGGACGAAGGTCAGGATCTGCCCAGCGCCGAAGAAGCATCGCCGCAGCCGGAGGTGTACATCCAACGGCGTTGGTGCTACTACCATCTCCGTTACAGTGTGGAAGCCCGAAGGTGTCGAAGCCCCTGCTTGTTTCAGGGAAATGCCTCGGCTGATCGCCCATAGAGGCGAACGTGATCGGCCTGAACGAACGCCTCTACGTCCGTGATCGCCTATCCGGCCACAGTTTCCTGGTCGACTCCAGTGCCATTGCCAGCATCTTGCCACCGACCGCCCGAGATACCCGCGTCGGTAAAGTAAGACCCGTCTTCTCGGCCGTTAACGGGAGCGACATTCGAACTTACGGTACGCGGACCCTGGACTTAAATTTCGACTCCCACCCCGTATAGGTGGAAGTTCACCGTTGCTGACGTCGCCCAGCCGATATTGGGGGCAGATTTCTTGCGCGCGTTCTCCCTGTTAGTAGATGTGCGTGGTGGGCAAATGGTTCCGTTGTCGGACCTGTGCCATGCCGAGCTGCGTAGTCCGTTCACGCCCCAACAGGAACTCGACGAGGAAGCTGAGATCCAGCAACCTTTCGCAGCCCTTCTCACCAAATTCCCAGGGTTGCTCATGCCCCGGTTCGACGGGACCGCGCCCCGTCATGGCGTGGTCCATCACAATCCCACCGAGGGCCCACCGGTTCACGCTCGCGAGCGCCGTCTCCCGACCGATAAATTGCGCATCGCAGGAGACGAGTTCCAGCTTATGGAAGACATGGGGATTGTCCAGCGATCAGATAGCCCTTGGGCTTCCCCTCTGCATATGGTGCCCAGACAGAATTCGATCCAAAGACAAAAAAACACAATGTGAAGAGAGAGCAGCGGCAGCTAAACCGCGCTAGCGTCCACTCTCCCTTCCGACAGCCATCTTGGACACAAACTGAAATAATCATTTACACACAAAAACCATCCCCCCACAATGGTTACCACTGTGGGGGAAGGCACAATGTCCAGTCCCCATCCCCAGTTCTCCCAAAGTCAGGCCTATTGAGGCCTCCGCTATTGCCTCTACATAGGCCCGATGTTCCTGGCCGTTCTCGCCGGGTGCTGTTGCCCCGGCATCGGGAGAGTCCATCTACAGTTTCCCCAAGTGAAAGCGCTACCCTCTCAGTATTGGGGGGGGGGGGGGGGGTAAATGCAGGTAACAGAATACTAATCCTTGAGAAGTCACCCGATTTACCTGGCTTTGTTTTTGTTTGTTAGGCATTGCGCTGTCTTGAGCTGCAGATGTCCACATTCAAAACATTCAGACGTATACGAATCTTCATGATATCAGCCATGGCTCAAGCTCCTAAACCTATAGCTCAAGCACTCCCAGTTGATGATATCTTCTGTAGACGTTGTTATCCTGGATGCAGGGAACCTTCTGAAATCCCACAGGATACGCAATCCATAGATCTGAGGTGTTCCGTGTTGCCTCTATTTATTAATAGAGCGTCCGGGGGATGGAGATCTTGTAACCACAGCAGATCGGTACCCAGTCCTGAACATCCAAGATTTCTCGGCTCATTTGGTGGGCGCCACCTTCTTCTCGAAGGTCGACCTTATCCGCGGGTATAATCAGATCCTGGTACATCCCAACGACGTCCCTAAGACGGCCACCATCAACCCTTTCAGCCTTTTCGAATGGCTAACAATGCCTTTTGGCCTGAAGAACGGGCGGGGTTTGCCTTTCATATTCATCTATCTCGATGATATTCTGGTGGCCAGCAGCTCGCAGGCTGAACACGTTAAACATCTCCGCCTGCTCTTCGAACGGCTGCGTAAGCACGGGTTGGTGATCAACCCCGCGAAGTGCCAGTTTGGATTGCGCTCCATCTCCTTTTTAGGTCACAGCATAACCTGCCACGGCGTAAAATCGCTGCCTGAGAAGGTCGAGGCAATCCGTCGCTTCCCGAGGCCCCTATCCATCAAGGGCCTGCAGGAATTAATCGGAATGGTCAATTTTTACCAACGATTCACCCCATCGGCAGCCGCCATCATGCGGCCGTTGTTCCAGTGTCTGGCAGGCAAGCCTAAGGACCTGGTTTTGTCCAAGGAGGCCGGGATAGCTTTCGAGGGGGCTAAGACCGCACTGGCCAACACCGCCATGCTGGTACACCCGAGGGCATCAGCCCTCACAACTCTCACCGTGGACGCGTCGGACATCGCGGTGGGTGCTGTCCTCGAGCAGCGGGTAGGTAACTGCTGGCAGCCGCTGGCGTTTTTCAACAGGCAGCTGCGGGTGCCGGAGATCACGTACAGCGCTTTCGATCGGGAGCTCCTCGCGCTTTACCTAGTGATCCGACATTTCCGTTATTTCCTAGAGGGCCGCGCTTTTACTGCGTCCAGGGTCCGCCCCTTGCACCGCTTTTACAGCACCTCGCCTACATATCTGAATTCACGTCTGACATTTGGCATGTGGCGGGGAAGCTGAACGTTGTGGCCGACCACTCTCCCGTCCGGCGGTCCCTGAGGTTTCCGTTTTGAACCTAGGTGTGGATTATGCGGAGCTGGCAGCGGCCCAATGGGCCGACACCGGCATGAAGGATTACCGCAATGCTGAATCAGGTCTCAAGCTGAATGAAGTGCCTTGCGGCGCTGCAGGCGTGCGAGTCATTTGTGATGTCTCAACGGGTAAAGCCCGCCCGATCGGCCCAATTGCCTGGAGGTGTTGGATTTTCGACACCATCCACAGCCTAGCTCACCCGTCCATCCGCGCCACCTCTGCCCTGGTTGCTTCCAAGTTCGTCTGGCACGGGTTACGAAAGCAGGTCGCAGCATGGGCCCGCGCTTGTATCCCCTGTCAGACTTCCAAGGTGCAGAGGCATGTGTGCCTGCCCATGCAGGATTTCGCTGTTCCAGACGGCAGGGTCCTGCACATCCATGTTGACCTGGTGGGTCCCTTGCCGTGTTTGCACCCACTATCGTGGATAGGTTCACCAGGTAGGTGGAAGCAATACCGTTAACTGATACCTCCGCTGAGGCTTGTGCCCGCACTATTGTCTCCAACTGGATCGCTCGTTTCGGGGTCCTTTCAGATATTACTACCGATCGTGGGGCCCAGTTCACGTCCTCCCTGTGGTGTGGTACGGCGCAGCTGTACGGCGCGAAGCTGCACCAGACCACCGCGTATCATCCGTAGTCGAATGGGTTAGTCGAGCGGTTTCACAGACACCTTAAGTCGGCGTTGAAGGCCCGGCTCATTGGCCCCGATTGGGTTGACCAATTGCCCTGGGTTCTCCTAGGCATCAGAACTACGCCTAAAGAAGACCTAGATGCCTCCTCATCCGAGCTGCCCATGATCAGGAAGTCCCGGCTTCAGCGGTGCTAGCGATGTCTTTGCGAGCGACCGTGCGCGTTGGTCCCGGTTCCCAGTTCCCACCACTTCCCGCCATGTGCCTACTATGTCACGGGATTGTGCTTATGTTTTCCTTCGTTGGGGTGCTCACCGCTCACCGCTCACCGTAGCAGCAGCTGTTTGAAGGTCCATCCAGGGTACTAGAGACTGGTACCTCGACGTTCACATTGGACATGGGTGGCAGGGAGGAGTTCGTCTCCATCAGCCGCTTTAAGCCAGCCCACGTCGACGAGGCTAGCCCGAAGGCTGTGGCCATTCCGCGGCGTAGAGGGCATCCACCGGCCGTTTTACCGCCCTCTGCACCTGTTACCCCCCGATTATGTTTCTCCGGTCCCCACTGTTACGCCCATCCCTCGTTCGCGTTTGTCGCATCCCCCTGGTTCTGTTTTGCCGGTCCCGAATGTTACGCTTGCCCCGCGTAACTGTCCGGTTGCCTGTGCGTTTCCATACCACGGATTCTGGGGGGGGGGCTGTAGCAGCGCCTGCTGGTGCACGCAGGTATCGAACCCGGCGTTCAGAAGCCACGGTCACGGGGCTGCTGGTTTCGCACGGTTTAGCTTTCGTTGATTGCTGACCACCGTTGTGGTCAGAAGTGTTTGCAAAGACCTGTATGCCAAGGAGTGATTGTGTCAATAAATCAGTTCAGAAAATTTGGTTGTCGTCTTTGCATCCGCCAAAATACTTCCTTATAACTGAGTTAATTTAATAAATAGAGGCAACATGGAGCACCTCAGATCTATGGATTGCGTATCCTGTGGGATTTCAGAAGGTTCCCTGCATCCAGGATAACAACGTCTACAGAAGATATCATCAACTGGGAGAGCTTGAGCTATAGGTTTAGGAGCTTGAGCCATGGCTGATATCATGAAGATTCGTATACGTCTGAATGTTTTGAATGTTTACATCTGCAGCTCAAGACAGCGCAATGCCTAACAAACAAAAACAAAGCCAGGTAAATCAGGTGACTTCTCAAGGATTAGTATTCTGTTACCTGCATTTACCCCCCCAATACTGAGAGGGTAGCGCTTTCACTTGGGGAAACTGTAGATGGACTCTCCCGATGCCGGGGCAACAGCACCCAGCGAGAACGGCCAGGAACATCGGGCCTATGTAGAGGCAATAGCGGAGGCCTCAATAGGCCTGACTTTGGGAGAACTGGGGATGGGGACTGGACATTGTGCCTTCCCCCACAGTGGTAACCATTGTGGGGGGATGATTTTTGTGTGTAAATGATTATTTCAGTTTGTGTCCAAGATGGCTGCCGGAAGGGAGAGTGGACGCTAGCGCGGTTTAGCTGCCGCCGCTCTCTCTTCACATTGTGTTTTTGATTTTTTTTTTTGTCTTTGGATCGAATTCTGTCTTTAATTTGTGTATTGGTGATGTCTTTATTATTTATTTTACTCCGATTATATGTTTTTTACTCTTGTTAAATTCTGTAAGGTGTCCTTGAGACTTTTGAAAGGCGCCCATAAATAAAATTTATTATTATTATTATTATTATTATATGCAGGGAAGAGAAAAGTCAAGGGAGAAATGGTTATAGAGATTTTATAGTTAAGGAAGCAAACAGGTATTTTGGTGATTCTAGGAAGCTATGTTGCCTTCCTGGTCCTGGGTAAAAGATCATCACTAAACAACTACTGAAATTCTGGAAGGGAAAGGCAAACAGCCAACTACCATATCAGTACAAATGACATTGTGAGAAATGGAGATATCTTAAAGGCTTATTCTAAGAAGTTAGGAAGGAGATCATGAAAGAGATAACAGTGTCCAGAATACTCCTTGTGCCATACACTTCCTCGACTATACAAATAAAGGGATAGCACAGAGAAATGTGCAGTTGTGGAGCGGGTGCTAGAGAAGGGCTTCGATTTCCTGGGATACTGAGGACCATTCTAGGGAGCAGCCAGACCTGTACAGAGCTACGGCCAATGTCCTCAAAGGAAAATTCACTGCAAAGGAAGTTTTAATCACATTTACAGTAATTAGAGGTCAGGCATAGGAAGGGAGCATAGAAAAGAAAACAAAAAAGCAGGAAATCAGTTTAGCTTAATGTCTGTGGTTGGGAAAAATTAGAACCTATTATTAAAGACATTACTGTGTAGACATCCCCCCCCCCCCCCCCCCCCCCCCCCCCCGCCTCCTCCCTCCCTCCCAACACCTCTAGCCAGCCTGAAGTAGCATCCCAACCCAAAACATCACCTATTCACCTTCTCCAGGGAAGTTGCCTGACCCATCAAGTTACTCCAGCATTTTGTGTCTTTTTCAGTTGATATCCTATATGCAAGGCATTTGATAAGGTGCTGCGTCAAAGGTTATCAAGGGAAAGAAAAGATCATGGCATAGAAGACAACATGCTGGTAATATGCTAGGATTGACTGGCCAGCGAAAAACAGCAAGAAGACATAATTTTGTTTTCTCTGGTTGGTGGAATTCAACAAGGGATCGGTACTGGGACCTTAACTTTTAGTAAAATATATATATTAATTGGATGAAGGGGGGGAGGGGGTGTGGGTAGAACAAAATCTGATCAGTGCAAATGGGGCTTGATGGCTGGTGCAAACTCCAATGGTGGAATAACCGGTTTCTGCACAATATAACTGACGTGAGCAAAGATCGAGACACGCAATTGTAAATCAATCTTTAAAATGCACTGCGGCTTTCAGAAAGGTGGTTCCAGTTTATTACTCAACCTCAACCTGGCAGAAATCCAGCAACAATTGACAACACTCCTTAAAATATAATTTAAACAACCAGTAGGATATAGAAACAAAACTAACCAATCACATGAATAGTTAAGGAAAGTCATCCTTTAGCTACGGATGTGCATTATCTTGGTTTTAATAATATCAGTGACAGATGTACAGCAGTATTCTTATGAAAGCAATTTAATTGCTTCAGTGAAATTATATATCCCTACTTGTTTACATTCCTTAATCAAAAGGTTTAAAAAGCTTGATAAATAATATTTTAACCCATACATTCAACCATGTTATTTATATTTTTTTATATAGTTATAAAATTAACAAATTAAATATAATGTATAACATTTTCGATTATCCATAAGCACATATATAACAACAAATTTAGGGCAATTAAGTGCAAATTTTACTGCTAAAATCTTTCCATGAGTGGTGGACAGGGTTGGAGGTTCACCTTTGAATTTGAACTGCACACAAGAAGTTATCCCTTCTGTTCAAATATTAAATTAAAATGAATTCCCTTACCTGCAAGTACATATTTTTGAAACATCCTTTGTGTTATTAATTTGTAGCATGTGTATTTTGTGTTAAAATAATGAACACTTTGCAAACATTCCAATCATGATTGTTCACTATATTGGCATTGACTCTTTGAAATACTTGGCTTCAATTTACATCGACAGTTTTTAATTTAACAATTGGCCTACTCAATTTACAAAATCTCACTTAAAATGTTTTCCGGGAATGCATCTTTTTCTAAATGAAGGAAAAGCTGGAATTTGCATTCTGAATCTTGGTCTGCCATTTTTAATGACAGATGACTATCTTCATTAAATTACCAAATATTCACACAACATGATTATAGAGAGCAGGTATAAAAGAAAATCATGAGCTCTTTTGTTGAGTCAATAGCTTTCATGTGACAAAAACTTTAGTAGTGGTAAAAATATGTACACTTTTCTCAGTTTAATTAGCATGGGTAGAAAGTAAAAGGTCTTCCACCGTATACATGGGATTTTCTGTTATATTATTGTGGGAGCAATGAGAGAGTAAGTAAAGGATCTTTTAACGTGAAATTTTAGGGTTCTGAGGCTAAGAGGTATGTGCATGGCCATCTGCCACCATCTTCCTTTTTCTTTCTTTGTCCTGAAGAGCACAACTAGTTCGGCACGGACTTGTAGGGCCGAGATGGCCTGTTTCTGTGCTGTAATTGTTATATGGTTATATGGTTATATGGTTATAACTATTGTCTTCTACACCATTAATGCTTATACGTCAGGAGAAGTTGTGATCAAACCTCCAGTGAAGATTAACTCTTCATACACTCTTAGCCAGAGACAAAAGGGAGCACAGATGGTCTGAACAAGTTGGAAAAGCTTTTACTGGGTGGCTGTCAGAAAAAGTGTCAGAGTTGGATATAGCTCTTGGAGATTGCGGAGTCGGGGGATATGGGGAGAAGGCAGGAACGGGGTGCTGATTGTGGATGATCAGCCATTATCATGTTGAATGGCGGTGCTTGCTCGAAGGGCTGAATGGCTTACTCCTGCACCTATTGTCTATTGTCTGTTGGGGTAAATGACTTCAATGCTGAAAACCTGAAATAAAAACAAAATCTGCTCAAAATTCCCATCCAGAGAAAAAAAGTTAATGTCCAGAATTAAATAAAGGCAATGAATAAATCATGTATTAAAATACAGAGAAAGAGAAGAGGGAAGAGGGAAGAAAAAGCAAACAACTGATTGTCCCAAGATTGTCCCATCACTATGCACCTGCATTGGCAACCATTGCCAGGCAGGCTCTTTATCTTTATACTAGTGCATAGTTTTCTAGTCCTAACCAAATATCTTTCATCCAACCCTCTAGATCTCCTTGAACAGAGACCAAACCAGACATAATGAATCACCACTCTCCAGTACCTTACTCTCACATTGAACAACCTCCACTCAGTAATAAAATTCCTTACTGAGAAAGTTTGTTAGGAACTAAGTTAGACTTGCTTTTTCATTGGACTTTAGTGAAATGTAAATTTTCCAATTTCCGCATAAATCCAATGGACACTTCTTTTTCGAATACATTAATAATTTAAACGTGGTTGGTAATTGCTGTCACCTCAAACAGGAAACTGTCATCTTTATTCATAGTTTCTATCTTTCCCACATCTTCAGACGTGACTCTAGCATAGATTCATATGGTAATCATTGGATGCGATCAGCCAGGCAGTAGAATGGTTTGCAGGTTGTACAATAATCATAGAACCCTCAATGGAATAAACTGGAATATTATTTTGGGAAGACTTAAGATTTTTGGTACAAGAAACCTCAATGTATACATGTTTCCACAAATGTACTGGTAATTTATATATATATATTTTTTTAAGGTGAATGCTACCACCTTTTTGGTTATTCAACGTACATCAGTACATTTGCTATTAGTTTTTATTGAGTAGTATATTGAGTGGAGCTAATCTGGTTGAAAGTTAACTCAGCAGCTTGGCAGGAAAAAAACCCGCATTACGAGTCCTTCCACAAATGATATATATTTTCATCATATGAAGCAGGTGTTATACAGGATAAAGTAACATTTGTATGTTTGCCAGCTTCAATTTGGGTCAAAGGTTCCTTTTTCAATGTCAAGCTAGAAGCTAGACTTGATTGCACAATACACAATACACTCATTCATTTACCGGCCTGTCCAGGATACCCCATCCTTCTTCAGCAGGATTTGTAAAGGTGATTCATGCATAGAAGCTTTGTTAAAATACAAGCCTCTTTCATTTCCGAAATGAAAGAAATCAGCTAACTAAATAGCGTTGATACGATGTCCGTTTAAGACCATAGACAAATCTGGAGATAGATTTAATATTTTTATACAATTTGATTAGTAAGTGTTGTTAATAAACCCAGTGACCTTGTGTGTGACAGAGTGTTTTGTGCATTTAAAAAATATATATATATTCCACTGGTGTTTGCATTTTAATTAAAATAAATCATCTTAAAAGTAAAGCGAGTTAAACAAGTAAAAGAATGCATTCAACAATTAGACTGGAATGTTGATGAACCATCCTTCCCACAGGCCAAATGTGCGTCAACACTGGGCAATGGTGTCCTGCACTGGAACCAGCAGCCACCCCTTTACCATTTGACTAATCCACTGTAAGTTGAGCATGTCATGGAGTCATAGAGTCATACAGCATAGAAACAGCCCTTCAACCCAACTTGCTCATGCCGACCTAGATGTCCCATCTCCACTAATCTTACCTACCTACCTGTGTGTGGCCCGTGTCCTTCCAAACCTTTCCTATCCATGTATCTGTCCAAATGTCTTTTAAACAGACATGGACTATTATTCTGCGCTGGCAAGAACTCAGAAATATGTATTAATATTTAATCCTCTTTCAAGAAACATGGTCCCAGGGGTTACTGGGGTTAAGAAGGGCATTGATCCAGCAATGTTGTACAATGAAGCTGTATGGTGGCATCGATCTGGGGAATAGGAAAGAGGATGATTAAAAAAGGGAGGGAGGACTGAAGAAAATGACAATGAAAATAGTTTCCACTTTTCTTATCTGTACAGAAGACATTGCCCACAATATATTCCCATATTACATTATCTACAGTAGTGCATCAATTATATGTTCAGCTCAGTATGCAGAAATATTAATAATTTTGAAAGCAGCACCATCCAATCAAGCTTAATTCTCAACCATTTTCAGGCTGCAAACCATCAGCATTTTGGCTCTGTGAATGCATTTGATCTTTACTGGATGAAAAATGTGTGTCATTTGCTGGGAAACTAATGTAAGAATGGGGATCTTTAAGAGACTACAGACCAGCTCTACATTGTGGACACAAGAAACTGCAGGTGCTGATTTACAAAAAAAGACACAAAGTTTTGCAGTAACATCTCTCGATAACCTGGATAGCTGATGTCTTGGGTCGGGATCCGAATCAGTGTGAAGGGTTCCGACCCAAAATGTTGCCTTTCCATGTTCTCCAGAGATGCTGCCTGACCCGTTAAGTTACTGCAGCACTTTGTGGCTTTCCTCGCTTTACATTGTTGGCCAGACATGAGCGCTTCACACAGCTCAGAAGATGACTGATCAGATTAGGTTGTTTTAACTTCTATTCCATTCTGAATGCACAAGACAATTAACTGTTTATTTCATAGAGGATATAATGAAGTCAAAATGTGAGACTTTAGAAGTCAATGCAGGAATACTGACAATATTATTTATCTTAGGATGAATTTGAATTTCATAGAATTATGTAACCATAGAATAGGGCCACATCAGCCAAGTCTGAGCCATTTCCTTTCCTCAGCTCTCTGCTGATTTAAAGCAGTTCCCACTTAGTATTTAGAATGGAGATGCATGGCAAGTTTGGATTTTAGATTTACCTAATCCCCTAATATCATGTCCACCAAATACAATATGACAGATCCACAAAGTCCTAAATTGGCAAACTACAGATCATTAAAAATAGAAGATAGACACAAAAAGCTAGAGTAACTCATCAGCATCTTTGGAGAGAAGGAATGGGTGATGCTTCGGGTCAAAACCCTTCTTCAGACTGAAAGTCAAGGGAAAGGGACGCGCAAAATATAAACAATTAAATAAAAATACCCATTAAAAATATTCTGCCTTTCAAAATTTACCCCGAATGTTAGTTCTGCACTGAAATCAATAGAACTGAATTTGGAACACAGAATACAACACATTGTGTTTGGTACTGCCTGATAAGCAGCTACTTCAGAAAATATTGTCCTAAATATTCTAGTGTACGCATCTATTTTAATATTGTTAAGAGAAATAATGGGAATTTAAATCCCCAGCAACTGAGGGTGTAGCAAATGCAGTGACAAGTGTCACTCAGAAATTTTCCATGGACATGGATAGGCAGAGAATGGAAGGATATGGAACACATGCAGGCAGGGCAGATTAGTTGGACGAGTTAACATGTCCAGCACAGACATTGAGGGCTTAAGAGTCTGTTTCTTGGCTGTGCTTTTCTATGTGAATCTTCTCCATTGTCCTCTCCCTTCAACTCTTTATACTGGTTACCCATGCCCTGCTCTTCCAATCCATGCGAAGGATCCTAACCAAAAGCATTCAAAGACTGATGCATACCCTCCATTGATGCATTCCCTCCAGATGCTGCTGGGCCCTTCGAGTTCCTCCAGCAGATTGTTTGTTGATTCATAGGTCCCTGCCCTTTTCATCAGAACAGCAATAGAAAAATTGGAACACAGTGTTCAGAGTGTGGCATAGATACTTCGAAAGGGAAGCTGGACGATTATAAGAGGATAAAATGAATAAAAACTCAAGGAATGATGGAGGGAGCCCTGTGTTTCCTGGGCTAAGTGGTCTATTTTCATTTCATTGCTAAATGGTTTATTTCTGGGCTGTAATTCTATGAACAGCACAGGAAAGTCCAGTGAGACAGATGAAAAACTCAATCTGAAGCTATCAACCGCGCCACAGTAGGCTGTATGTTGGACACCAGTGCACGCTGAATTTCTCAATGCCAAAAATATAATCTTTGTTTTCCTATTAACCATGCAGTTGCTCACCAAAGAGCATTAAATGTCCGCAAAATAAAGACATTTGGAAATTGGGGAGAAAAAGCTAACATGTAATTGAGAGTTGAATTAAACAATAATTAACATATGTATAAGCAGTCAGAAGCTTTGAAGCTCATGCCGGATATGGCCGGTATATCAACTTCATACCACAGTATTACACAATAAGCTTAGTTGATTTCTGGTTTTATAATTGTACATCCTACAGCTGGTACCAGAATTCTTTGGCTGAATGCCAAACAGTCAGCGGAACAATAAAAGAGAAAAGAAAACCGATGGAAATTCAAGCATAAAAGGGCAAAGCACATCAGTCACAAGTAATCTATTTGCACAGCAATAGAAAGTCAACAAATTTCAACATAAATTGCTGGAAATACCTGATTTTACAGCAAGCTTTTCATTTATGGAACCAAAGTTAGGGTTGAAATAATTACCCTGTCTAAAAATAAAGTCCCAAACAGAAAGAAACGGTGGCAGTGCTCAGCAGGCCTGCAGTGCCGAGGGCAAGAGAAACAAATTGAATGCTTCAAGTTGATGACTTTTCATCAGAACCTTTGCTTTTGGTAAAACAAATCTCCCTTAATTTTATGTGATAAGATAGAGCCATCTTGATGGCAACAACTTTTAGAGGTGAAGATTTAAAAGGAACCTGATGGGCAACTTCTTCAGAGAGAGAGAGGATGACATGAATTTATAATGAGCTGCTAGAGGAAGTAGTTGAGGCAGATGCACAAACAACATTTAAAAGACATTAAGACAGGGATATACATAGGAAAGGTTTAGATGGATATGCGTCAAAAGTGAGCAAGTGGGACTAGGCATCTTGATTGTCATGCACGTTGGGCTGAGGGGCCTGTTTCCATCACTATTATGATTCTATGAATCTAAAAGGTCAATAAATGTCATGGATTCTCAATGGTTGAACATGTATTAAACTATCTCCAAGTTCCATATTGCCAACTATCCGTGCTGGCCAGAATTGTATTTCTACATATGGTCATAATACTTACTAATATTAGTAACAATCAAGAAATGTGTGGAAATAGAATAGGTAGAAATAGAAACAGGCAATAGAAATAGAAATGGCAGGTGGAGTTTAATCCGAGCAAGTGTGATGTGTTGCACTTTGGGAGATCGTATGTAAAAAAAAAATATAATTAATGTCAAGACGCATAAACAGCATTGATGTACAGAGGGTCCCAGTCCATAACTCCTTGAAAGTGGCAACACAAGTAGGAGTGGTAAAGAAGGCATATGGTATGCTTGTCTTCATTCATAAGGGCATTGATCATGTCAGGAAGTCATGATGTAGCTTTATAGGACTTTGGTTAGGCCGCATTTGAAATATGGCCAACAACACACACACTAACTTGCTGTTTATCTCACTGCTATTTATGAGATCTTGATCCATACAAATTCGCCTCCAAAGGAATCGCACTTCAAAAGGTACTTAATTGTCTATTAGTATTGTAGAATAACCCTATTGCTCATAAATGATCAAATATGGTCAAATACTTCCAACCAATTCACAGCATAGCATGATGCAGATATAATGATTTACTTCTCACAAAGTTATAGGAGCAATGGATGGCATTCTAAACAAATGATCATTCTGTCAGAAAGTTCACAAGATCACTGCAAAAACGTTTCAATGGGTAGATTTTCATGATCACCATGTGACTAAAGTTTTTTTCCAAGCTCTGTATTATGTGGGGAAGTATTTGCCTCACGCTATCAAACCATTCAATAATATTATGTTTGTTGTTTCAAAATATCTTAATTCAGAAATGTCTCTGACATTTTATCCACTGAAAATGCCAGGTTCAAGACAAGTCAAGTCAAGAGAGTTTATTGTCATGTGCCCCAGATAGGACAATGAAATTCTTGCTTGCTGCTGCACAACAGAATATTTTAGGCATAAATGCAGATCAGATCAGTGTGGCCATACACCATAGAATATATATATACACACATAATTACACAGATAAAGTGCAATAGGCTGTTATAGTTCATAGTTTGTTTGAAGTTGTGTTTAATAGTCTGATGGCTGTGGGGAAGAAGCTGTTCCTGAACCTAGATGTTGCAGATTTCAGGCTCCTGTACCTTCAACCTGACGGCTGCAGAGAGATGAGTGTGTGGCCAGGATGGTGTGGGTCCTTGATAATGCTGGCAGCCTTTTTGAGGCAGTGCCTGTGAAAGATCCCCTCGATGGTAGGGAGGTCAGACCTGATAATGGACTGAGCAGTGTTTGCAACTTTTTACAGCCTTTTCCACTCCTGTACGCTCAGGTTGCCGAACCAAGTCATGATGCAACCGGTCAGCATGCTCTCTACTGTGCACCTGTAGAAGTTTGATAAAGTCCGCCTTGACATACCGACTCTCCGTAATCCTCTCAGGAAGTAGAGGCACTGATGTGCTTTCTTTATGATTGCATCAGTGTTCTGGGACCAGGAGAGATCTTCGGAAATATGCACGCCCAGGAATTTGAAGTTCTTGACCCTTTCCACCATCGTGCCTTTGATATAAATGGGACTGTGGGTCCGCATCCTACCCCTTCTGAAGTCCACAATCAGTTCCTTGGTTTTGCTGGTGTTGAGAGCCAGGTTATTGTGCTGGCACCATTTGGTCAATCGGTCAATCTCACTTCTATGCTCTGACTCGTCCCCATCAGTGATACGTCCCACAACAGTGGTGTCGTCAGCGAACTTGATGATGGAGTTCGCACTATGTGCGGCTACGCAGTCCTGAGTATAGAGTGAGTACAGCAGGGGGCTGAGCACGCAGCCTTGAGGTGCTCCCGTGCTGATTGTTATCGAGGATGACACATTTCCACGGACAGACTGTTGTCTGTGAAAGAGGAAGTCGAGGATCAAATTGCAGAGGGATGTGCAGAGACCTAGATCTGAGAGCTTGGTAACCAGCTTGGAGGGGATGATGGTATTAAATGCCGAGCTGTAGTCAATGAATAACAGCCTGACATATGAGTTTTTGTTGTCCAAGTGGTCCAGAGCGGAGTGGAGGGCCAGTGAGATCGTATCCACCTTGATTTGTTGTGACGGTAAGCAAGCTGCAGTGGGTCCAGGTTTTTGTCGAGGTAGGAGTTGATTTGCGCCACGATCAGCCCCTCAAAGCACTTCATCACCACAGACATTAGTGCCACAGGTCGATAGTCATTGAGGCACGTCACCTTACTCTTCTTGGGCACCAATATTATTAATGCCCTTTTGAAGCAGGTGGGAACCTCAGACCTCAGAAGTGAGAGGTTGAAAATGTCCGTAAAAACTCCAGCCAGTTGGTTCGCACAGGTTTTTAAAACACGCCCGGGTATACCATCAGGTCCAAGCGCTTTCCGAGGGTTCACCCCTCTGGAGGATAATCTGATGTCATTCTCTGTGACTGTGACCGAAATACCATCACGGCGAATGGGGGCTCGGGAAGGCACATCAGTTTTCTCCCTATCAAAGCGTCCGTAAAACGCATTGAGCTCGTCAGGGAGTGATGCTTTGCTGACATTTGAGCTCCCTCCTGATTTCGCCTTGTAGGAGGTGATGGCATTCAAGCCTTGCCACATCCGTCTCATTCTACAACTTGGCGCAGGTCCCTTTTGGCCTTTTTGATGGCCTTACCAAGGTCATATCTGGACTTCTTGTAGACCTCTGTATCTCCAGACCTGAATGCCTGGGACCTGGTCTTCAGAAGAGTGCGGATCTCATACTTCATCCAAGGCTTCTGGTAAGGAAACACTCAGAAAGTTTTTGTTGGGATGCAGTCCTCCACACATTTCTTTATGAAGTCTGTAACAACTGTGGCATATTCATTCAGGTCCTTTGCCAAGACCCTGAACATTGCCCAGTCTACAGACTCCAAACAGTCCTGGAGTTGTTCCTCTGCCCTCCCTCGACCAGCTCAGTACTGTCCTCACCTCTGGGGGTGCGCTCTTTAATTGCTGCCTGTAGGCAGGAAGAAGCAGCACCGCGGTATGGTTGGATTTACCGAAGTGAGGGCGAGGGATAGAACGATAGGCATTCTTGATGGTGGTGTAGCAGTGGTCGAGGGTGTTTGGTCCTCTGGTGCAGCAGGAGACATGTTGGTGGAAGTTAGGGAGCGATTTCTTAAGGTTGGCTTTGTTGAAGTCCTCGGCTACGGTGAAGAATGCCTCAGGGTAAGCCGTCTCATGCTTGTTGATCACAGCGTGCAGCTCCTCTAGTGCCAGACGGACGTCTGCCTGGGGTCGGATGTAGACTGCGGTCAGGATGATGGAGGAGAATTCCCTCGGTAGGTAGAAGGGACGGCACTTCACCGCCAGATGTTCGAGGTGTGGAGAGCAGGAGTTGGACATGACTGCCACGTCTGAGCACCACGCAAATTTGACCATGAGGCAGACTTCTCTCCCTTTCCCAGATGCCTGTGTACGGTCCATACGGTGGATGGAGACCCCTTCAGGCTGGACCGCTGAGTCTGGGGAGCTGGGGGTGAGCCATGTCTCTGTGAAGCAGAACACAGAGCATTCCCTCAGCTCCCTTTGGTAAAGCAGCCTTGCCCTTAAGTTCTCCACTTTATTTTCTAGTGACTGTATGTTGGCAGTAGGATGGTAGGGAGACGAGGCCCAAGTCCCTTACGCTTCAGCCTTACTTGTAGTCCTGCCTGACGGCCACGTTTCCGTACTCGATGAAGCCCTCCTCGGTGTTTAAAGGTACAGTACTTACGGATCTCTGCGAAGTCGGGGATCCCCCTGTGATCGGGAATTCCCTTACTGTCGGCACCTCCAGCTCCGTTGCTGCTGGGAGGTCCTGCCCGACGGCCTCGATTCCGGACTCCATGAAGGCCTCCCCAGTGTTTACAGGTACAGTGTTTAGAGGTACAGTGTTTACAGGTATAGGTTGAAGTTTTCATGCTGTCCTCACAGGATTTTGCAAATTAAGAAACAAATTAAATAACTTTCACTTTCCTGAATGTGAAGCAGGGCTGAGTAAAAACATTACTCTTCATTCTACATTTCAAGAACGGGCTACAATTGGTCCATACATCCTTCTTCTCCAATTTTATTTTTCACCGATTTCTTTGCTCCAGAAGTCATGCACCAGTTTCCATTGGTGGGTCAGTGGTGACAAAAGAGAGAAGCTTAAGATTTCAGAGTGTTAGCATCTCAGATGATCTACCCTGGCCCAACATACAGATAGAATCATGATGAAGGTACGTACGCCACATCCTCTACATTCCTAGAAATTTAAGGGGATTTGGTATGTCACTGAATACTGTCACAAACTTCTACAGATGTACTGAGGAAAGTATCCTGACTGGTTATATCATGGCTTGGTACAGCAATGGACTTGTTTCTGATTGTGTTCTTGCACAAATGTCTTGTTTTATGCAGTCTTTTACTTTTCATCGTCTTGGAGAATTTAAAAAATAATTTATGTCGGTGCCGTCTGTGTCTATGTGCCTGTGATGATACTGGAAACTTTGTTCCTATACCTCACCATACTCGTGCATATCTCAATAAATGTTCTCCCACCTTACTCCCCCTACTTCACCAGCAGGCTGTTTCTAGGTCCAATATTGGTGACATTTTTTAATGTCCTTTAATAATAGAGGTAACTGTGTAAAACTGATGTACAGAGATGGGGGTATAATGTACCGGCATGGGATGGAAAGCACCCAGGGGGTGGAAGATTGCAACATTCACGTGGTCCGCCCTGTTTCGACTAATGCAATCAACTTGACGTGCACAAACGGAAGATCAAATAGAACAAGTTGCCCTACAATTTAGGCTTAAAAAGGTGTGTTTCAGAGAGACAAGTGACAACTAGTGGCAAACCAAAGAGATCTGTGCTTGGGCCCAGTAATGCATAATACATGATGATGATTCAAATTAGTGAACTGAAAGTAATGTTTTTAATTTAGAAATGGCAAAAGTCTTAGGATTGTGAGTTGTGAAGAGAATGCAAAGATGTTAGAAGATGATTTAGACATTGACTGACTGGGCAAGTATGAAAGAACACACATAACTGTGAATAAACCATATGGTGGAGTATTTCTAAACAATGATAGACTGGGATGTGATAATGTACAAAGGGACTTGGGTGTCCCAGTACTGCAGTTACTGAAAATGAACATACAGGGCAGTGGAATAAAGATGGATAACTATTTGAAACATTGTGGTTTATGGGGTATTGGCACAGAAGAGGAGCTGAGGCCAGCACAGATCGATCATGATCCTAAATAGTAGCTGGGCAGGTTTGAGGGGCCATGAAGATATTCTCTCTCTCTGGAGGTTTGGAGATTGGGAACACACTCTTAGAAGATGGGATAAGACATTTAAAACTGAGATGAGAGATAGTTCTGCAAAACCAGGGTGGTTTTGTTTTTTGTTTTAGTTTTAGAGATACAGCATGGAATGCACCTAGTCCACACCAACAATCGATCAGTCGTTCACACTAGTTCTATGTTATTCCATGTTCTTACCCACTGCCCGCACACGAAGGACAATTTTACAGAGGCCAATTAGCCTATAAATCTGCACATCTTTGGGATGTGGTAGGTAACCGGAGCACTGGAGGAAACTCACACAGCCACTGGGAGAACGTGCATACGCCACACAGACAGCAATGAAGGTCAGGATTGAACCCGGATCTCTGGCTGTGAGGCAGCAGCTCTACCGGCTGCACCATTGTGGTGTGATGAATTTGTTGAATTATTTACCACAAAAGCAATGGTGACTATATCACTGAGTTTATAAGGCATGAGGCTGAATGCCAAGTAATAAAGGCACCAAGGGATATGGGTAGATTGGATGACAATGGCAATGTTATAGGATCACATGATCGTTCTGAACAGCAGAGCAGGATTGAAGGGCTGAATGAGTTGATTTTTCTTTCTATGTTTCTTTTTACAACCCCAAGGAGCAGACACATAAAACCAACTATATGGCTTATCATTGTTCTGCCACCAGCCCCTTTAGATATGTACAACTGGTGCTTAAATGCCACGTCGTGGGAGGAAACGACTAGATGAAATGTGCAATCAAATATGTTTCTTTATTATGTACACTGGAGCAAATGTCAAGAAAACCAGTCAAGTATTAACATAATTACAGTGTAGACGTCCAACTTAAAGCATAATCATATAACATAAAGACTCTTAATGCTTTGTAAGTTTCCACTGTAATGTTAGAGATTCTGATTAACTCTGGTATGACTTTAGTGGGAGAGTCTAGGACCAGAGGCCATAGCCTCAGAATAAATCATACCTTTAGAAAGAAGATGAGGAGGAATTTCTTTAGTTGGAGCAGTGGTTCCCAACCTTTTTTTGGCCATGCCCCACCTAATCACCACTAAAATCCTGATGCCCCCCTTGCTTTCCCTTGAGAGAAAACGGAGGAAATAGATATTATAAGGGTAACTTAGCAAAAGCTCTTTGAATCGCATTTCTAAATCCAATTCAATAAATAAGGTTCTCCCATGACCTTGCGCGCTTCGTGTGACGTGCATGAAGAGCGATGGCGCGGTGATTATGTAATAACTACACAATAAAAGACCTTTTTTACCCCAAAAAAATATATTTACTCAAAATAACATCTGAAACATAAACTACATATGTTTACCTGATGGAAAATTCAATAAAATAAAAATCGAAAATTTGGACCCAGACCTCCTCAGTCGCGCTCAATTGCCCCCCTTAAAAATCAAATTGCCCCCCTGTGGGGCGTACGCCCCACGTTGGGAACCACTGCGTTAGAGGATGGTGAATCTGGGAATTTATTGCCACAGACGGCTGTGTAAGTCAAGTCAATTGATATTTTTAAGGCTGAGATTGATAGATTCTTGATTAGTAAAGCTTTCCGACTTTCCCGAGTTACTCACGAATTCCCCCGAGTTTTCCCCTTGATTCAAACTCGGAGATGCCAGCCGTAGGTACATGGGGCTATTTTTTTTACTCGTTATAGTTTTTTCAGCATGTTAAAAAATGTCCACGAGTAACAAAAATAGCCCCGTGTACCTACCCATCTTACCTGATGCCCCGTGTACCTACAGCTGGCATTACGAGCCACTACAAAATATCTACGGACTCCTACGGCCTCCTACGGACATTCTCCGAATTTGAATCAAGGGGAAAACTTGGGAGAATTTGTGAGTAACTCGGGAAAGTGGGACAGGGGCTTAAGGATGTCAGGGGTTATGGAGAGAAGGTAGGAGAAGGGAGTTGAGAGGGAAAGATAGATTGAATGGTGGCGTAGACTTGATGAGCCAAATGGCCTAATTCTGCTCCGAGAACTTATGAACTCATGAATGTGAAGGTCACAGAACCCAATCCGTGTCTTGATGTTGAAACGAGGAACAGGGCAAACTTTTTCCCGCCATCTCTCCACCTAACCCCATTCCCAACTTCTCCATTCCCTCCAGCCCACCGAGTCCTCACCGACCAGTGATCACCGTACACTAGCACAATCCTGCACACTAGGGACAATAAACAAACTTTACCAAAGCCAATTAACCTGCAAACCTGCGAGTCTTTTGGAATGTGGGAGGAAACCGGAGCACCCAGGAAAAACCCACACAGTCACGGGACTGTACAAACAGGGCTGCAAGGCTGCAACTTTATCACTGCGCCACCGTGCCACCCTTTTTAATTTTCAACTAAGACCCTCTCTGTCCCAATGTACAAAGAAAATTTCAGCATGAGGGATTGACGCAATATTACAGGAATTAAGAGCAGGAGAACATCATTTGGTTCCTTACATAGCCAGGTCGAGGAAAACGGTGGGGGCAAATTGCTAAGACCATCAGTAGTCAGATGCCCAAGCAGGACCTGGGTTTTAGAAAATTGGAAGTAAGGTTTTCAGAGGTTCAGGAAAGTGACT